>NC_077240.1:44456071-44763214 GCF_947179165.1 Solanum dulcamara
TTAAAAATTAATTTAATTGTGGAGGGCCAAAATTGGATGTCAACACATATCATACATAAGGTAAGTAAGAAATATTGAAAGAAATTCATAAATATGGAAGATAAATCTTATCATAACAATCTCGATAGAAGAGAAAATTCAAAACATAGCATCCAAATAGGCGGACTACATGAGCATAGTCTAACAAGGCCTCTACTAACTATGACGGGGGCTTAGGACATGCCCTAGCTCACCCAAACATAAGAAACTAAAAGTCACGAAAGAAAGCTTAAAACTCATAAGGGTTGTGTCCTCGAAGCATGATGACTAATGTCATGACTCAAAAACCGAGGTCATGATGATGACATGCATCCCAACCCCATCCTGATGCGTAAGTTGAAAAGTAAAATCATATGAGACTCTCAAAAGGGAAGTCAGGCCACAATAAACACAATAAAAGGGCAACAACAATGAATAATTTCCTAAACCTAGTGTCATAAGTGTAAAGAGCATCCAAATACACAACTGAATCTGAATACACAGTTTAAGTCTCTGAATATAAAAAAGATTAAAATGAAAGATGGACTTGTGGTGATCTGGATTTCAAGATCTGACCACTGATCCAAGAATAATGTACCCGCTGGAATCAACTACCGCTGAACACCCTGACTAGTATCTAAATTAACAAGGGACACAGAAGTAAGGGTGAGTACAATCGATATGTACTCAGTAGGTTTAATTGATTGAGAATAAGAAATTAATTAAAAGATATGAAATAAACTAAGGAACGCTTCCACTTACACGCAGAAAAGTCTTGTTCTGGCTATGCTGCCGCCAATTTATATAGAACGACGTGAGTAAAGTAAACACATAAATACAGTTTAATATCACAGTTAGACAGATAGGTCAAATATCATAGGTATCAATGCAATGCAATGCAATATGATTATGCAATGATGTAATGATACGGTGGAATCAAGGCTGTCGCACAACTTGTCGTATACACCTGCTGAGTTGTGCTACCAAGCAGGACCCATGGAGATCTCGCAGACCATACACCTCATCAAAATCTCGATGTATCAACTACCTCTCCACCCAACTCATGGCCACGAACTCATGATACTAATGTCTCATTCACTTGCCACCTATCTTTTGGTCAAAGGTATAAAAGATGTCACATTTTCTTTCTCAAAAGGGTTTCCACAGTTCTCAGCTTCCCAATGCTCATTAATAGTATGAATGAGGATGCATGCAATCATAATATATAAGGCATAGAGGTAATTTTCAACTCAACATGTAGTATAAGGTTCAAAGTTCTCAAAACTCAACCTAAGCATGATATTCAACCTTAATAGAAAGTAATGGGAATGAAATACATCAATTAAGTGTTCACCCTTTCTCAAAAATATACCCCTACTCAAGCATGTTCAAAACCTTCAACTCAACCCCTCAGACGGGCATTACCAGTCAAATAATCTCTACTTATCTCTACTCAGTTAAGTCATAGATTATACAATCTCAGTCACAGATAAAATATCACATAAGGCCCTTACGCGGGCTACACAACACATATAGGCCACCACACGGGCATAAAAATATCAATTATCAGTCCTATACTACACTACGACCCCATCCCAAAGTCTACAACATAGAATTTGACTAATTACCCCGACTCAGCCCCAAGAATAGCTGAAACCGCACTCGAATACCTCTACCGGACAATCAACTCTCTAATTCAATACTCAGAATGACAATCCACTATCAATAATGAAATATACATGTCATAAGGAGTCCAATGACACCAATATTGATAAAAAAAAAATAAGGATAAAATAGTCCAAAAATTAATTAATTCCAAAAAGGATCGAATTTGGAAATTTACTGCAAAATCATGCTCTACTAGTAATTAGGAACTCATGGTTGAAAAACCCACAAAAATAGAGTTCAAAAAGTGTTAGAAATCACTATTTTCCTTAAATTCGGGTTAGAGAAGAAAAAGAGAAATTTGGGGTTTGAAAGTAAAGATTTAAGAGTTGAAATCACCAAATGATTAACGAGAATAAAAGATTTAAGGTAAAAAATCACTTACCCAATACTTTTATTCAAAAATCCCTTCTCAAATCGCCTCCCCAAGATTCCAAGAACTCAAAATGGTAAAAAATGGAGGTTTTTCCTGACCTTTACTGTTTCAGGTCTAAAATGCTCTCCGCGAACGCAGACATTTAACTTCGCGAATGTGAAGCTCATTGAAAGACCCTCCTCGTATGCGGCGAATGGAAAAGCTGCACACCATGAATACGGACACACTCTGCGAACGCGGAGAAGGGAGAGATCGTGCTCCGCAAATGCGGAGAAGGAAATGTGACTGCACCAGATAACAGTCCAACACTTAAGAAAATTCCCCGAATGAATCCTCGAGATTTGTTTGGAATTCCGCACACACAAAACATATATGTAGTCCTCCTAAATTCGACGTTCCAGACTCATTAGAACTATCGGAATTCAAATTTGAGGTCTCCTTGACCAAAAATCCGTTAAGTCGCAACTAAACTAGTTTCGGTACTTGAAATACCCAAAACACCCTCAGAACCTCTAAAAATACAATGGAGCCATTTCTAACGTTATAATCATCCCCCGAAACCATTAGAATCATCAGAAATCTAATTCGAGTCTCTGAACTCAATATTTTGACCAAAGTCAAAATTAACTCTTGCAAAACTTACTTTCCAACTTGAGACCTCAATTTCATAGATCAACCCTAAATCTGTTTCCAATAACTCTCCCAAATTAATTTTCATATTTTGGAGCTGATGGAATCGACGGAATCTCTTTCCGAGACCCGTAGCTCCATTTGGTTTCAAAAACTACTTTTTCACCTCTTAACTCTAAGAACTCAAGAATTTGTCCATTTCACTATTTATAAAGGCTTTAACACATTCAACCATGCAGACTGAACAAATAATACTTGGGGCACTATTAATAGGGGTAAAATGGTAATTTTGCGCTAATTCCTGAAAATGACCTTCAAGGTCATTACAACATTCACCACTAAAAAAGATGTTCGTCCTCGAACATAAGATAAGGGAAGTACCTGGAGTATCAAAGAATTGAGGATACCGGGCCCACATATTAGACTCTAACTCCCAAGTCACTTCCTGAACAAGCCGATGCCGCCACTGCACCTTGACCGAAGAGATCTCCTTGGTCCTGAGCCTACGAATCTATCGGTCTAGTATAGCTACCGGCTCATCCTCATAAGCCAAATCCGAACCCAACTCTACCGTATCATAAGAGATCACATGGGTCTTATTCGTATGTACTTGTGAAGCATGGAGACATGAAACACCGAATGGACAGCCGACAACCTAGGGGGTAAGGCCAACTCATACGCCACCCCACCCACTTTTCTCAAAATCTTGAATCGGCCGATAAATCTCGGGCTAAGCTTGCCTTTCTTCCCAGAACTCATCACACCCTTCATAGGCGATATTTTAAGCCACACACAATCACCCACCATGAGCTCTAAGGGTCGAACCCTCCTATCAGCATAGCTCTTCTGAAAACTCTGGGCTATTAATAGTCAACCCTGAATCAAATGTACTTGCTTCATTGCATCTCTGAGTAAGTCAGTATCCAATGCATCAGCCGCAACTGAATCAAACCACCCAATGAGTGACCGGCACCTACGACCATACAATGCCTCAAATGGTGCCATCTGAATGATGGAGTGATAACTGTTATTATAAGAAAACTCCGGCAAGTGTTGGTCCCATAGGGCACCAAAATCAATCACATATACCCTAAGCATGTCCTTCAATACTTGAATAGTCCGCTCGGACTGGCCATCAATTTGGGGATGAAATGCTAACTCATCTCTTGTCGTGTACCCAAACCATGCTGTAATGCCTTCCAGAAGTGAGAGGTGATCACAGAATCCCAATCCTACACAATAGAGATAGGCACCCTATGCAACCTGACAATCTCACGAAGATAGATCTTATCTAACTGATCTGCATTGTAGCTAGTATTCACCGGAAGGAAATAGAATGATTTGGTTAATCGGTCCATAATCACCCATACAGAGTCATACTTACCTAATACCATGGGTAATCTAGACACAAAGTCCATAGTAATACACTCCTACTTCCACTCGGGGATGGGCATCTTTTGCATAGAACCACCCAGTTTCTGATTCTCATACTTCACCTATTGGCAATTCGGACACTTAGTCACAAAATCATTAATGTCCCTCTTTATGCCACACCACCAATAGTGTTATTTCAAGTCATGAAACATCTTTGCTACTCCCAGGTGAATTGAAAACTTAGAACAATGGGCCTCCTCTAATATCATATGTACCCAATCACCAACCTTGGGCACACAAATAAGACCATTTATCCTCAAAACTCCCTTTGGATCAAGAGAAGCTAATTTTTCTTCACCACTCAATACTTTGTCTCGAATGGTCCTCAACTTGTCATCCTCAAACTGGTGTGCCCCAATCTGGTCCATCAAGTTAGACCTAGCCTCCACAAAGGCCAAAATGCTAGGATTTGAAGAAATATCAAGTCGGACCAACTGCCTAGCTAATGAATGAACCTCCAAAGCCAAAGGTCTCTCATCCACCTTAAGGAAGGCCAAACTACCCATACTAGGTGCTTTGTGACTCAGGGCATCCTCTACCACATTAGCCTTGCCCGGATGATAAAGGATGGTGATGACATAGTATTTTAATAACTCCAACCACCTACGCTGCCTCATATTCAGATTTAGTTGGGAAAATATATACTTAAGGCTATGGTGGTCAGTAAAGACCTCACAATGCACACCATAGAGATAGTGCCTCTAAAACTTCAAAACGAACACCACCGCTGCCAACTCTAAGTTATGGGTAGGATAGTTCTTCTCATATACCTTCAACTATCGAGAAGCATAAGCTATAACTCTACCCTTTTGCATCAAAATACCACCCAAACCAACTCCCAAAGCATCACAAAACACAATGAAGGCCACACCTTCCTCGGGTAAGGCTAGAATAAGTGCTAAAGTCAATAGGTTCTTGAGTTTTTGAAATCTCGCCTCGCACTCTTCAGTCTACTGAAATGCCAAGTTTTTTTGAGTTAGCCTAGTCAATGGGGTGGTAATAGAAGAGAAACCCTAAAAAAATGACGGTAATAGCCTGCCAACCCAATAAAACTCTGAATCTCAATTGCCGAAGTAGGCCTAACCCAATCACGAACCGCTACATTCTTGGAAAGATCGACCATAATACCATCCTTGGTCACCACATGACCCAAGAATGCCACAAACTCTAGCCAAAACTCATATTTGGAGAATTTTGCATACAACTTCTCCTTTCTCAATCTCTGAAGGACTGTCCTTAAGTATCTAACATGGTCCACCTCATTCTTAGAATTAACCAAGATGTCATCAATAAATACAATCACAAATGACTCCAAATAAGGCTGGAATACCTGGTTCATCAAATCCATAAAAGCACCCGGGGCATTAGTCAACCCAAAGGACGTAACTATAAACTCGTAATGACTATAATGGGTCCTGAAGGCAGTCTTCAAGATATCAGACTCCCAAACTCTCAACTAATGATAACCTGACCTCAAATTGATTTTGGAAAACACTGATGCACCCTAAAGCTGGTCAAATAAATCATCGATGCAAGGAAGAGGGTACTTTTTCTTAATGGTGACTTTGTTCAGCTGTCGATAGTCAATACACATCCTTATAGTACCATCTTTATTCTTTAAAAATAAGACCGATGCACCCACAGTGATACACTAGGCCGAATAAACCCCTTTTTCAGCAAGTCTTCCAATTGTTCTTTTAACTCCTTCAACTTCGCGGGAGCTATCCGATAAGGAGAAATAGAGATGGGCTTGGTGCCCGGCTCCAAATCAATCATAAAATTGATATCACGGTTAGGAGAAATACCCAGCAAGTCTATGAGAGATACATCCATAAACTCCCTCACCAACCTTGTAGTCTTTAAAGGAGATCCTTTTCCATCAGACGACGATCACGAAGATAAGATATCACCCCCTTCGGACACGAACTCAAATTACCCTTCTACACCAAGCTAGGCATATCGGGATAAGCTAAGGTCATGATCTTTGCATAACAATCTAATATAGCATGATAAGGATATAACCAATCCATATCCAATATCATATCAAAATCAAGCATGTCTAATAAAATCAAGTCCGCACAGGTCTTTCTACCCAAAAATATCACCCAACACCCTCAATATACCCGATCCACCACTAAGGACTCACCTTCTGGGGTAGAAACAATAATAGATACAGTAAAATGCTCACATACATAATCACTACCCATATCAAAATATGTCAACACATAAGAATAGGTAGATCTTGGATCAAATAATACTGAAGCAAAATGGTGGCGAATTGGAACAATACCTGTAATAACTGCATTAGAGGCCTCTGCCTCATATCTACCTGGTATAGCATAGCATAAATTACGCTCACCTCTATCTTGTGAACCACCATGATCGCCACCTCTAGCTCCACCCTTGGTACCCTTAGTGCCACCTTTAGTGCCCTATGTAGTACCTCGAACGGCTGGGGCAAGAGTAGAATGAATAGCAGTTGTCCAGGGCCGCCTGATAGAAGGAGTACATCTGGGGAAATCTTAGGCCTTATGCCCAAACTCATCACATATAAAGCAGCCTTGAGGTCCCAAACCTCATGGAGGATAACAAGAAGTATCAATACGGCCTTTGGAGACTGAAGAACCACTATAAACCATTTGACCCGACCTAGATCCACCTATATTGTCTGAGCCTTGAATAGCTTCCTGGTCTGGTCTGCCCTAATAGCCATGGATATCTGAACCTAAATACTCCCTACCTTTGGAGGAGTGACCACCAAACTGACCCTGCCATTGGAACCTCTTGGACCCGCCTTGTCTCGCATGCCGAATGCTCTCAATCATCTTGGCGTGGTCAATAAAACTTTGGAAGGTACCACCTAATAATACATGGAAAGCTGTAGCCTCTTGGAGATAACCCACAAATCCCTTCACTAAATTGCTGATCTGCTCAAACTCAGTAGGGATACTAGACATGGCATAATCAGACAACTCATGAAAGCGAGCCTCGTACTTAGATACAAATAATGAGCCTTGCTGCAATCTATCAAACTTATCTTGGTGCTGGTCACAGAGGCCATAAGGCACAAATCTCTCAAGGAACACCTTAGAAAACTGCTCCCAACTCATCATAGGAGAACCAGCAGGTCTACGGGCAATAACTAATCTCCACCACTTATTGGCTACCCCTGTGAATTGATACGAAGTGTAGGCTACTCCATGACTTCAAGAATACCCAGGTTGAACAACCTATCTTGGAATTCAGCCAGAAAATCATAAGCCTTCTCCCCTAACATACCATCAAATCTAGGAGGTGCCAACTGAAGAAATCTCTCAAAGCTCTTCTGCTCAGCTATCGACATGGTAGCACTAGCAGAAATTAGCGGAGTTGCAAATCTCGAGGGTATGATAGAAGGAACAGAAGAAAACCTCGGAGTTTGGAACCAACACTAGGCCTCTAAACTGGTGGCATAGTACTAAATGTAATAGGAGAGCCTAAAGTACCTGAAAGAACACCAGGAGTCGGAGCACTATCCAATCTAGCTAATAATCTGATCAATAACTCCTAAAGCATCGGAGCACTATTGGGGACTGCTGGATGCTGGGATGGTCTCTACTCCTCAACCTACTGCTCATAATCATCCTCGTGCTCATATACTGGCTCAAGTGATGGTTCTCTATCTCGACGATGAGTAGGTGCTGCTCCCCTAGCTCAGCCTCATCCCTTGATGCCACCATGTCCGCTGCCTCGCTCGTGAATTAGGGCTCGAGAAGCAGGTTCAGCCTCACTATTAGCGACTCTGGCTTTAGTCCTCACTATTTGCGCAAAAGGAATAGATTAGAGGTATAGAACACTTGATATGAATGACTAGCACAAAAGGAATCAAAAGAAAGGATTTATCCTAAGAAGTATCTTGTAGCCTCTCAAAAATAAATATGGACATCTACGTATCGATATGCAAGACTCTACTAGATACCCTATTCTTTAACTTATGAGATTGGTGAACCTAGCGCTCTGATACCAATTTGTCACTATCCAGAAACTGAGGTCATGATGGCACACATCCTAAACCCATCCCGATGAGTTAGACAAAAAGTAAAATCATATGAGACTCCTAAAAGGGTAGTTAGGCCATAATAAATATAATAAAAAGGCAACACAATGAATAATTCTCAAAACTCGGTGTCATAAGTGTAAAGAATATCTAAATACATAATTGAATATGAATACACAGTTTAAGTCTCTGAATATAGAAAAGACTATAGTGAAAGATGGGCTAGTGGCGATCTGAATCCCAAGATCTCACTACTGATCCGAGAATAATGTACCCACTGGAATCAACTACCACTAAACACCTTGGTAGTATCTGCATTAATAAGGGACACAAAAGTAGGTTTGAATATAATCGACATATAATCAGTAGGTTTAACTGACTGAATATAAGGAATTAATCAAAAGTTATGAAATAAACTAAGGAACTCTTCCACCTGTATGCAAAAAAGTCCCATTCCGGCTATGCTGCCGCCAATTTATATAGAATGGCGTGAGTAAAGTAAACACATAAATACAGTTCAATATCACAGTTAGAAAGATAGTCAAGTATCACATGGATTAATGAGATGCAATGCAATATAATAATGTAATGATGTAATGATATAGTGGAATCAAAGCTGTCGCACAATATGTCGTATACACCTGCTGAGCTGTGCTACCAAGTCGGACCCATGTGGGTCTCGCAGATCATATACCTCATTAAAATCTTGATGTATCAGCTACCTCACCACCCAACTCTTGGCTAATGAATCATGATACCAATGTTTCATTCACTTGCCACCTATCTCGTGGTCAAGGGTATAAAAAATGTCATATTTTCTTTCTCAAAAGGGTTTTTATAGTTCTCAACTACCCAATGCTAATTAATAGTATGAATGAGGATGCATGCAATCATAATATATAAGGCATGAAGTTAATATTCAACTCAACATCTAGTATAAGGTTCAAAGTTCTCAAAACTCAACCTAAGCATGATATTCACCCTCAATACATAGTGATGGGAAGGAAATACATCAATTAAGTGTTCACCCCTTTCTCAACAATATACCCTACTCAGGCATGTCCAAAAACCTCAACTCAACCCCTCAGACGGGCATTACCAATCAAATAATCTCTACTCATCTCTACTCAGTTAAGTCATAGATTATACAATCTCAGTCACAGATAAAATATCACATAAGGCCCCTACACGTGCTACACAACATATATAAGCCACCACACGGGCATCATAATATCAATTATTAGTCCCAAACTATATTACGACCCTATTCCAAAGTTTACAATATAGAATTTGATTAATTACCTAGACTCAGCCCAAGAAGGATAGCCAGACCTACCTCGATCGCTGAAACTGTACACGAACACCTCCATCGAACGATCAACTCTCAAATTCAGTTCCCTAAATGACAAACCACTATCAAGAATGAAATATACGTGTTATAATTAGTCCAATGACACCCATATTAATGAGTTTCAAAAATGGGGGTAAAATAGTCTAAAAATTGATTAATTTCCAAAATAGTTGAATCTAGAAATTTCATGAAGAATCATTCTCTACTAGTTATTAGAAATTTATGGTTGAAAAATCCCCCAAAATATAATTCAAAATGAGTTAGAAATTAATATTTTCCTTAAATTCGGGTTAGAGAAGAAAAGGAGAAATTTGGGGTTTGAAAAAAAAGATTTAAGAGTTGAAATTACCAAATGATTAATGAAAATAGAAGATTTAAGGTCAAAAATCACTTACCCAATACTTTTCCTTGAAAATCCCTTCTCAAATCGCCTCCCGAAGCTTCAAGAACTCAAAATGGTGAAAAATGGAGGTTTTCCCCAACCTTTACTATTTCAGGTCTAAAATGCTCTCTGCGAACGTGAAGCTCAGTGTAAAGACCCTCTGCGAATGTGGAATCACTCTGCGAATGTGGAGAAGGGAAAAACTGCACATTGTGAATGTGAACACATTTTGCGAACGTGGAGAAGGGAGAGATAGTGCTCCACGAACGCGGAGAAAGAAAGGTGATTACACCAAATAGCAGTCCATCACTTAAGAAAATTTCTCGAATGGATCCTCAGGATTTGTTCGGAATCTTGTACACACAAACCATATAAGCACTCCTACTAAATTTGACGTTCCAACTCATTGGAACTATCAAAATTTGAATTTGAGGTCTCCTTGACCCGAAATCCGTTAAGTCGTAACTAAACTATATGTGACACTTGAAATACTCCAAATACCCCTAGAACCTCTAAAAATTACAACGAAGCCATTTTTAGCGTTAGAATCACCCTCTGAAACCATTGAAATCATCAGAAATCCAATCCGAGTCTCCGAACTCAATTTGTTGACCAAAGTCAAACTTAACTCTTTTAAAACTAACTTTCCAACTTGAGAACTCAATTTCACATATCAACCCCAAATCTATTTCCAATAACTTTCTTAGACTAATTTCCACATTTCAGAGCTGATAGAACTGACGAAATCCCATTATGAGACTGCAGCTTTGTTTGGTCCCGAAAACTACTTTTTCACCTCTTAACTCTATAGAACTTAAGAATTTTCCCATTTCACTATCTATAAAAGCATTAACACATTCAACCACATAGGCTGAACAAATAATACACGAGGGCTCTGATGATTGGGGTAAAATAGTAATTTTCCCTAATTCTCAAAAATGACCCTCAAGGTCATTACAAGTCACCAACAATGTACTCAAGAGAAATCTAGAACTAGCCATATATGGAAGGATGAGAATTGGACCCTATGTTTGAGACTATATAGGTAAAAGTATGTGTTAGTACATAAAATGCACTAAGTGCGTGAGAAGCATGCAAAAATATAAGTATGATAACATGATAGACATAAGTTTGGGATGCATGACCAACATTCTTCAAAAGCAAGAGAGTAAATCGTCAAAAACATAAGATAAGGTCAATGCATTAATATAGAATACATAAGAGAGCTTGTAAGAAACATAGTTCATTTTGTGGGATCTTAACTTTAATCGACATTTAAGACCATATGACTTTAACCAATATTTAAGACCATGTGAGCTATAACATGGAATTCGATGTAACTCCCACATTGAGAAGAGAGAGACTACTTGCCAAGGTAGATTCCGTATCATAATCATCATCATATGCTATATGTGGATCCACTAGCTAGGCCAATTAAGGCAAACCTATGGGGGCACATAGTTTGGGACTAGGGGTTGCTACTAGAGACGTCCTTACCAAGCCTCCATCACAAAGTCCTCTAGGTGCTAAGTTAATCCCAATAAAATAAGTAAATCATATATCATTCATATAATTATGGAAGACAATAATGAATACTAATCCATATCATAAAATATATCATAGAATATCTCCTTGAAAATCATGACCATAACATAATTCATATAGATACATACCTTTCTAAGCATTTAAATCATGATTCCTTCATATTGTGAGAAAACCTTTCATAATTCATTCATTCATACTTGAAAACATACTTGAAGCATAATTCATAGCTTTTCATAAATATTTCTTAAATCCTTCATAAGTTCATGAACTTAAATTCATAGTTCACAATTGAAAATTATAGCATTATGCATGAGTCCATGTGAAATCAATTTAAAATCATGTAGTAATATGAATTCATGCATAATCAAATGAAAAAATATCAATTAACTCAATATAGAAAAGACCCATGAGGAATTGACATGAAAGCCTTTTGAATTTGGGTAAAACTGAATTAGGAGAACTGGGTTCTTTTGGGACCCAATGGATGAAAGAAATCCATTGGTGAATTCCCATATAAGTTAGCTACTAAAACCCAAAAAGCAATGGTGAAGGTTGAAACCATAAAGATCCTTTAAAACCCCACCTTCTACTTCCTTGAACTTGAGAGAGAATTTGAGAAGGTGAGTTGTGAGATTTTGTGTATTGTGAGGGAATGAGAGAGATTAGGGTAGTGTTAAGGGTAAAAATGGTAATGAGGGTAGTTACAGGTCCAAAACAACCTATATTAGGGGTTAAACATGTGGGAAAAATCTAAAATACCCTCACTTAAGATATTCTAAAGTGACCCTATAGACCAGACCTATAGTTCATAGGAAATGTTATGGTCCATCCAATGGACTCGTAGAAACATAGGTCCAAAAGTTAGGGTTTTTGGAAAGTGATGCCTTTGACCCTACGACTCATTTCTATGAGTCGTATAAAACCTTACGAGCCATATAGCCCATCTGTAGAATCCATGTACCTAGACTGACCTAGTTCCTATGAACCTAGCCCTACGGGTCGTAGAATCTCTTACGGTTCATAGAACCCTTCAGTGGAAAATATGTACCCAAAAATAGTAGCTACAAGAATTGCACATTTGGACTTACGAACTAAGTCTATGGGTCATAGAAAGTTACACGGGTCATTAAAGGGATTCATGGAATCATTCAAACACCTAAGCCTTAGAAGTCACTCTATAGTTCGTTCCTACGGATCGTAGGACTTCCTACTATCCGTAGGAACCCCTCATAGGATGATCCCAAGCTTACCCAAATTTTGAATTCTTTAGTGCCCATTCTATGGGGCCTTCTGTCATGCCCTGAGTCTACACCTTAGGTGTGGACGATACTCAAAAAACATTGTTGTTTCCCAAGCAAACCCTTGTCCTGGCTAACTCATTAAGCGAAAGACTTACTCATAAAAAACATAAGTAGATGGGAATAATAATTGTAAATAACATAACAATTTTAGTTCAAAACTCAAAACTCAATATGTATGTATATATATATATATACATAGACATAACTCAATGTTTTCAAAACATACTCAAATGAATAAACTCAACTTTGTCTAACTAGTCTATGAAGCCTCTAAGACTGACTCTGAAATGGAGATGCCTATGTCTACCTCAAATTGATAATAAAAACTAAAAATAATGAATCAAGAGCTCCTCTAAATGCAAAAAAATCTTTCCAAAGCTGGGTAGAAAACTTGATCTTCAATGATGTGCCTATTGAAGATCTCTATTACCTATGTCTGCATCATTAAAAGATGCAGTGTCAAATGACATCAGTACATGGAATATATGATATGTAAAATAACTGAAAGGAAATTTACTCAAAATACTCAACTTAGGAACTCAGCTCTGAAAATAGCTCAACTCAATAAAGCATGCAATACAGATATAAGATGATGCTTTAAAATATGTGAATAAGTAAATACAACTTAGTGTATAAAAATAATATTATTTTATTCTTGGGGAGTTTCTCTAACTGACAATTATGACATATGAGCTAAGTGATGATATAACGAACAGTTGTCGTTGCCACAACTCTACAATATTATCATACCCTAAGAGGGTACCCTAGGCATGAACGACACTTGAAGACCATTGCTTATCCCGAAGTGAACCACTTGGTCCAATCACACATCCAATCACTCAGTGGAAGACTCAATGTGAATTTAAAAGATATTTACTTAAAGACAAATCCCAAATCAACTCCATATCAAAAAATAGTTTTTCAAGAACAAGTTTGATAACTAAAACACTTACTCAACATCATCACTATCCGTCTATGAAGCCTCTATCACCATCAAGAAGGTGCCAATGACAAGTCCATACCCAAAATAAAATACTCAAAAAAAATAAAATAATCATGATTCCTCCATAGTTAAGGTGGTCTCACCATTGTCAGGAAAAGAAGATAGATCTTTAACTGAGCGCCTGTTGATAATCTCTAGCACCTATATTTGCATCATGAAATGATGCAGACCAAAAGGCATTAGTACATGGAATGTACGAGTATGTAATATAGCAGAATGAAACATGCATCAAGGTAGAATCAAATTAGCTCAGGGATCTCAAATCGGGGAGGTGAACAATTCAATCAAGATTTCCTAAGTCTAAACAAGAATAAGATTTAGACAGAGACCAATCGTATATAATCCAATCCAATCCAATCCAATTAGATTACTATTAAGACTTATATGAGAGTTTCTCTTATCCAACAACCATCACTTATGAACTAGTGATAGTACAACAAGCTGAAGTTGTTACCATGTCTGTTTATTACTTTTCTAGGGTAAAAATGAATCGACCAATCATGGATCCAAAAACCAATCAAGTCCTATCATGTCAAGACAATAAAATAGGAAATATCCGGCTCAACATTTTAATTCTCTCCTATGTCTGGTAATGTAGTTATTGGGTTTAAGTTATTACTTACTCTTAACCATTTTGGTGCTCGATACTCCTCCCAAGAATCAAAGGTCATAAGACAATCAATCCAATCAAACCAAATCAATAAGTCCCAATTAGACTCTTATCAGTTGATCAGTTCTATAAAACCAATCCTTTTAACCAATAAATTTTCCAATCATTCCAAATCATTTATTTAAGAGAAGTTTGGACAATCATTTATGACAACATTCAGTTGAGACCATTCTGTTGGGTTCAGTTATGAAAATATAAAGGGCTATCGAGTTCATCAACACTATCATCATGCTCATATCTTAATCACAATCATGCAATCAAAATTTTAAGGCTTTACACTCAAATCCCTAAACATGTATATTCAATATCCATCAATATGCTATTAAGGTTTATGAAACAAGTAGTTCAAGTCATTTGTTCAACAAACTAGTTCAAAGAAAAGCATCAATTTCTCAATAATCACTAAAACATGTTAAATTTAAGAAAGAAATTCTCAAGTAACATAATCACAGGGAATCAATCCATTCATAATTGATTTATCATAATCATGGGCACATGGAAGAACAAAGTCTATATTTTAGTTCATCTTTACATACCTGGACTCGAAGAAAAATCAAGAATCTGAAGAACTAACTTGAAGAACTTTATCCCTAGCCCTCTTTCTCTTCTCCAATTCTTTCTCTCAAATAATACAAGTGTTAATAAGAGTTTTTTGCATTTAGTATACTGATAAGGGACTCAAAATAGTCCCAAAACATCAAGGTTTTGATCTGTGAATGGTGGAAAAAGACTAGAATACCCCTCATTAAAACCATCTCTATCCGTCTATGAGTCATCACTACGAGTCATAAGATCTTTGATGAATCATAGAAACCCAATCATAGGACAAGGCTATAAAAAGTAAGGGGTCTATGACTCAGGTCTATGAGTCATAAACTTGTCGATGAGTCATAAAAATGAATTGTCCTGAAGGCTTTTAAAATCTTGAGACTTGGGGTCTCTGAAGTTGCTTCTATGATTCATGATTATGAGTTGTCATTCCCATTATAGCTCGTCCTGTTGAGTCGTAGAGTGGATCCTGAGACTTTTAGTTTACAGGACCTCAGATACTGACATGATGACTCATTTCTATAAGTCATCAAAATTTCTACTAGTTGTCAACTGACTTGTCAACTCTCTTCTTGACTTGGCCAAATTTCATCCCCATCCATACTCCTATGACTTGTTTCTACGAGCCGTAGTCAGCTTTATGAGTCATACAACTTGGGGTAGTGAAAAATTTTCTTGAATTCACTTTCGTTTTGACATCCAACTTTTGGGGTTCTTACAAATACCTTGACAGGGTAAGGGATGCAAACCATCTCTGGATCCAATAAAAGTCCTCTTTTGGGACTATGAGGAGTCTCCTAAATAAATGGTGTGATCCTATCCTGCATTGGCTACGTAGTTTATGGGGTTCCGTTTTTCTGTACTCTTACTGAAATCGGGGCTCAATACTACTCCCAAAATATACTTTACTATGCTCATAACTCAAGTGAGTGTATTTACTCAATTAACTCATTTAGTCTCTTTTGGACTCAGCTCAAAACTCAACTCATCTCATCTTTCTAAAAGTAGATACAATCTCAACTCAAAGAGTGTAAATTAATTTCTCAACTCAATCTCAAAAATAGATGTTTAAAAAAATTTATACTCATGCTCAAAATAACAATTAAGAGACTTCTCAAATTCTACTTATGCTCAAAATGATAATTAAGAGACTTCTCAAACTCAACTCATGTGCAAACTCGTTCTTAATTAAATGATGAAAATAATTGTTCTTTAACTCAAAACAGTGCATAAAATAATTAATGAAAAACTCAACTAGGGTTCATGTGAATGAAAACATAAATCCTTAATCTCAAAAACTCAACTCATCAAAGTATAATCAAATATACATACTAGAATTCAATAAGAATCGTATATATATTCAAGAATTTACTTTATCGAAATTGAAACTCAAACTCGGAACTTAATTCGACTATATGAAGATGTAAGGAATGAGGATGAACTTAGTTCTACGTTATGATAGCCTTACATACGTGGAACGAATATTATCTAGGCAAAATTTGAAAATCTTGGTTGAAACCCTTGAACCCTAGCTCTTCTCCTTCTCTCCAATTCTTTCTTTCAAAAGATTCTAAGTGTTAATGAGAGAAAAACTCTTTTGGTTACTGATAAAGGACTAATTTTAGTCCCAAAATGTCTTGAGTTTAGTTTGGGAAAGATAGGAAAAGACAAAACTAACTCTCATGAAAAATGGGCCAGGCTGTCTATGAGCCCTTCTACGGATTGTAGAAGGTCGATATTAGAAACCCTAATCCAAAAATAGGACATTCTAGAAACTATACAGGGGTCTACGATCGCCCTTCTATGGATCGTAGACCTTGATATGGGTCGTATGGACCCTTTGTTAGACTTGCCAGGGGATTTAGGGCTGGATTCTACGGACCCCTTTCTACAGTTTGTTCAATCTCATTCGGGTCATAAGATCCATTCGTAGGAACCTTGTGCACATTCCAGTAGCTACTAGAATGTGACACTGAGTTCTTCGATCAATCTTACTGGTTGTAAGACATGTTACGGCTTATAGCTATGGTTCGTAGGAACTGGTCTCAGGTTCTGAAATTTTACCAAGTCTTGGGGGAATCTACGAGTCCCACCTATGGATCATAAGATTTCCTATTGGTCATAGGTTCTTATTCATGGTCCTCGGGCAATGTACTTTTCTTAGCTTTTCTCAACTTTTCTCTAGGTTCGCGAAATTTATCTAAGTTAAAATAATATGAGGTATTATAATATCTCCCCATTGGAATCATTCATCCTCGAATGATGACCAAGCTAAGAATTTACTCTAGGCACGAATACAATGCAAGAACTTAATACTCAAACTCATAAAGGTAGTAACTCATAGATAGGGATAGGAATATTACCTTTAACATCGATACTAGGAGGAATGAATAGATGTGGGTACTTATTTTCATATCCTTCTCAGCTTCCAATGTAGCCTCCTTTACAAATTAATTTCTTTATAAGACTTTGACTGAAGCGATCTCTTTGGTCCTCAATTTATGAACTTGAAGATCAAGAATTTGGATAGGAATCTCCTCATAGGACAAGCTATCTTTCACTCCAATTTTTTCTGTAAGAACAATGAGTGAAGGATCTCCCAAGTATTTCTTAAGCATAGAGATATGAAACACTGGATGAATGACATCTAAATATGAATGAAGCTCTAACTCATAGGTGACATTGTCAACTCTCTTGATAATCTGGTAAGGAATAATGTATCGTGGAATCAACTTTCCTTTCTTGCAAAATCTCATCACCTTTCATGGGTGAAACTTTTAAATACAGACAATCATTTACCTCAAACTCTAAGACTCTTCTCCTAACATTAGTGTAGAATTTCTTATGACTTTGTGTAGTTTTCAATCTTTGTTGAATAATTTTCACCTTCTCCATAGCTTGATGAACCAAGTATGGCACTATTAACTCAACTTCACCACTCTCAAACTAACCAGTTAGCAATCTACATCTTCTCCCATAAAGAGCCTTATATGGAGTGATTTGAATACTCGAATAAAAGCTTTTATTATAGGAAAACTCAATAAGCGGCAAGTGGTCATCCCAAATAACTTTGAAATTGATGACACATTCTCTAAACATATCCTCAAGAGTCTGAATTGTATGCTTTGCCTGACCATCTATCTGAGGATGAAAAGAAGTTCTAAGATTCACCTTCGAACCCAAACCTTTCTGAAATGACTTTCAAAACTATGTAGTGAATTGTGTACCTCTATCTGAGATAATTGACAAGGAAAATCCATATAATCTGACTATATATCTAATGTACAACCTTGCATAATCCTTGGCTGAATCTGTAGTCTTAACGGGCAAGAAGTGGATTTGGTCATCTTATCCACAATCACCCAAATCGAGTTATGGTGTCTGTGAACTGCGGTAAACCTGTGATGAAGACTGTATTGATTATCTCCCATTTCCATGCTGACAACTCTATATTCTGAGCTATACCATAAGGCTTTTTGATGTTCAACTTTGACTTGTTGGAAATTTGGGCACTTAGACACAAAATTTGCACCATTCCACCAACATATTTCTCTCAGATCATGGTACATATTTGTAGAACCCATATGAATTGAATATCTAGAGCAATGGGCCATTATTCTATCTCAAATTCCATCAACACTCAAAACATACAATCTTCCTTGATACTTCAACACTCCATCTCTCTCTTTGGAAAGAACCATCACTTTCTTCTTATATACATCTACCTTCAATTGAAGTAGGATAGGGTCTTGGTCTTGCTTCTCTTTCACCTCAATGTCTAATGAAGACTTAGCCCTATTCTAGACAATAAAATCTTCCTCATAGTCTACAAGACGGACTCCCAAACATGCAAGTCTATGCACTTATTTGGCCAACTCTTTCTTCTCTTCTACCATATGAGTGGTACTATTCATAGATAACCTGCTAAGAGCATCAGCAACAACATTAACTTTACCAGGATGATAGAGAATACATATATCACAGTCCTTGAGCAACTCAAGCTATTTATCTGTCTCAGGTTTAGCTCTTTCTGACTAAACACATGCTGCAAGCCCTTATGATTGGTGAAAACATCTACATGCACACAATAAAGATAATGATGCTAAGTCTTGAGAGCAAATACTACCTCTACCAACTCTAGATCATGAGTCAAATAATTCCTCTCATGGATCTTAAGCTGTCTGAGAGAATAAGCTATGACTTTACCATTCTGCATCAAAACAAAATTCAATACAACTTTGGATACATCATAATAAATTACGAAACCATTTGTTCCCTTGGATAGGGACAAAATGGGGCAATAGTCAATCTCGTTTTCAACTCTTGGAAACTTTTCTCACAAGTATCTGACTATTAGAACTTAGTCTTCTTCTAAGTTAACTTAGTCAATGGCGATTATATGGACGAAAATACCTCAACAAATCTCCTATAATAACCAGCCAACCAAAGAAGCTTCTTATGTCTGTCGGAGATGTGGGTCTTGGCCAATTCTTTACTGCCTCAATTTTCTGCAAATCTGCTTGAGTATCATCACTAGAAATAATATGGCCTAAGAATGACTTAAATGCAAGACAAAACTCACACTTAGAAAACTTAGAATATAACTCTCAGTCCTTAAAAGTTTGGAGAACAATTCTGAGATGGTTGACATGCTCCTCCTCACTTCTTGAATAGACCAGAATGTCATCGATAAACACTATAATAAACATGTCTAGATACTTCTTGAACACTCTATTCATGAGGTATATAAATGCTATAGGAGCATATCTAGTTCTGAAAGCTATGTTTGAAATATCACTTTTCCTCACTTTCAACTAATTATAGTCTGATATGAGGTCTATCTTAGAGAAACAAGTGACACTCTGAAGTTGGTTGAAGATATCATCGATTCTCGGAAGAGGGTACTTATTCTTTATAGTAACCTTATTCAATCGATGGTAGTCAATAGACATCCTCAAAGAACCATCTTTCTTTCGCACGAATAGGACAAGAGCTCCCTAAGATGAGACACTTGGCCTAATGAATCCCTTAACTAAAAGATCCCTCAACTGTTCTTTCAACTCTTTTAACTCTACGAGAATGAGTTAGAGCCATTCTATATGATGAAATAGAAATTGGCTGAGTATCAGGAAGAACATCTATTACGAAGTCTATCTTCCTATCTGGAGGGACTCCAGGTAAATCCTCAAGAAAAACTTCAGGAAACTCACTCACTACTAGAACTGAATGAAGGGATGGTGTCTCCATAGTATCATCTCTAACTTGAATAATGTGGTAGATACACCCCTTAAGATAATTTACGGCCTTAAGTTATGAAATGAATCGACCCTTAAGCAAAGTTGGACTACCCTTCCACTCAATAACTGGCTCATTAGGAAACTGGAACTTGACTACTCGAGTTCTACAATCAATTGAGGCATAACAAGCATAAAACCAGTCCATGCCAAGAATGACATCGAAATCAACAATGTCTAACTCAACTAAGTCTGTAGAAGTATCTTTATGATAGATAGAGACAATACAATCTCAATAAATGCTTTTCGCTAGAATAGACTCACCAATAAGAGTAGAAATAGTGAATTATTCTAAGAGTTGTTGGGGAAGGATCCCAAACTTAATGGCTACATAAAGAGTTACAAGAGACAAGGTAGCACCTGGATAGAGTGATGCATAAATCATGGACAATGAAATGAGATAATTTTATACAAGTTTTAAATGTTAATTTTACAACTAATATTTACTTTTCATATATGTAGGGATGCAAATACAAGGTTACACATGATCAGTGAGAAAGGCCAACAAATATACTTAAAAAGAAAAAAAGAATAAAAGAAATGACATTTGGCAAGTTGCTGGTCGTTTGCGCGCCAGCAGGAAACACAAGACCTTTGGTCGTCGTCCGCGTGCTGGTCGCGTGCTCAAGCGCCTAGTGGTTCACCTAGGCATAACACAAGACCCTTGGTCATTGTCCGTGCGCTGGCCAGGAGCTCAAATGCCAATTGGCATGCCATCGCAGCGTGGAAGCGTGAAAGCAATTAAAAGAAGGATATTATTGGAATTTCGCGGAGAACGTTATGCTATATGATGTTGGAACTTGGAAAGAGTTAGGGGATAAAGAAAAGAGTAAGAAAAAGGCTAGGTTTCAAATAAGAGAATGAGAAATGCGGTAAGAAAAAGGCTAGGTTTCAAAGGATAGAATGAGAAACGCGATACACTACTTGAATCCAAAACGGAAGTTGGAATTCAGAGTTTGGTTGCTATGTCTTCTTTTTCATCTTTATTCTTAGTAAATTTATTCTCCTCTATGGAGTAGTTTCTTAGAGGGTATTATCCTTAACATGTTCTTGCTTACTTGGATCACTAGGTTATAATTAGTTTATTCTTTAACTTGAGATTTACTCAAAAGAGAAATCTCAATTTTAATGATACTCTAATCAACTATCAAATTTGAGAGAATCGATAGAACTTTAGAGGTGATCCATAAACATGGTCAAATCTCGACTATCATTATGCACTTGTTTCATCTTGTACCCTATCCTTTATTATTGATATTAAACTTGGTAGTTATCGTCGCGTAATTGAATAGGACTAGTGTAGGTTACTTTCTTGTTTTCTCATGGAAGGGGAGAGTCTCCCTCATTTATGCTTACTTAGTCGACTTGTACCGGGAGGAGTCCTCCCATAGGTTTAATGCTTTCTAGTTTTAGTTAGCCTTTTTTTGTAACGGTAATGAGTTAGCCGACCTTAGTAGGTTAGCCGACTTATGAACCAACATAGGATCGGAGGTAAGGTTTATGTCCCCCTCCATGTATTTTTACTTTATTTTATTTATGTTAAGGCTTGGGGGTGCTGCTCAACCCCTGACTGTGCACGAGAGGTGGGAGCCTCGTGTAGGGTCTGTTCCCCCCCCCCAAAAAAAAAACTTGGTAGTTATTAATTATTTTTAAATTATCATTTATTCTACAAACGTGGTTCATAACTACAACTAGATTTCTTCTTTTAATCACCTGAATAACAGTTAGCAAGATCTGATTGAATTTTTTTATTATCAATCCTTGTGAAGATGATATACTTTACTTTCTTTGACTAGGGAAGCGATAAACTTATATTGTGTTTGTGCTCATCAAATTTTGGCGCCGTTGCCAGGGATTGGCAACAAGCGATTTTCCATAGAATTTTGTGTATTAATTCAAGTTTTTTTAGTTGACATCTCAAGTTCCTATTATCGCAGGCAACAGGTGTTAACCACAACTTAGGTGTATGATATGATCTTCCTCAAAAGAAGTCATCAAATACAATCCAGAGTTGGAAAGATCTTTATGCTTACTTAAAAGGGAACTTGCAGAGAGGGTGTTAGGGAAGTTTCAGTGTCATAATACAATGGCTAATAATGTTGGTAACATGGCCTTGGATGACCCACTCAACCCTATTAACCTAAATCAGCCATTTGGGGTCGATGATAATGCTGAACATCCAGGGGTTGTTAATGGAGGAAATCACTACCCTTATGCTAAAGTAGTAGATCAAATGGATCAAAATAATAGCAGGGGAGAGAGATTGCTAGGAGACTACGCTAAGCCAAATAACAATGGGATTCAATATAATGTGAGATGTCCTCCTATTGCAGAAAAGTATTTCGAGATCAAGCGCAATGTTCTCCAAGAAATACAAAATAATTTTGTGTTTAGAGGAAAGCATAATGAGGATCGAACCAGTCATCTGATGGATTTTCATGAAATCATGAACCTTTTTCACTAAAATGAGGCATCCAACAATGCAATATATCTGAGGGCATTCCCATTTTTTCTGAAAGATGATGCAAAAATATGATTGAGAAACTTACCATTAGGATTGAGCAGAACATAGGAAGAGATGACAACAAAGTTCCTGGATAAGTTCTTTTCACTAGCTAAGACAACAAAAATGTGGAAGGAAATTAGTAATTTCACATAGTTAGATGTGGAGACTTTATTTGAAGCAGGGGAAAGGTTCAAAGAATTATTGAGAAAGTGTCCACATAATGGAACCATTTCAGGAGCATATTTGGACAGTTGAATAAACTTGAGACTATACTCCTTGACAATGATCCTCTCCTACTTCAGATTCACAAATTCCTCAACTTTCACTTCCCTCAGCTTTCGCAAAAAGAAGTGGTCTAGGAATGCATTTTAAAACTCATCTCAGATTCCAGGCTCAACACCCTCACCTCAGAAACCATTATTGGTTCCCAAGCAAACACTTGGCCTGGCTAACTCACTTACTAGAATACTTACCTCATGAAAAACATACTCAAATGGGCATAATAAGTGTAAATAACTTAACAATTTTAGTTTTTATATATATATATATATATATATATATATATATATATATATATATATAAGAGACATAACTCAATGTTATCAAAATATACTCAAATGAATAAACTGAATAAATTCAATTTGGTCTGACTAGTCTATGAAGCCTCTAAGACTAACTCTAAAATGGGTACCTGGACAGGCCCACAACTACCTAAAACTGATAAATAAAAACTGAAAAGTAAAGACTCAAGAGCTCTTCTGAATGCAAAGAGGTCTCACCAAAGTTAGGTAGAAAACTTGAACTTCAATGATACGCTTGTTGAGGATATCTATCATCTGTGTCTGCATCAGAAAAAGATTCAGTGCAAAATAGTATCACTATATGTAATGTATGGTATGTAAAATAGATGAAAGGAAACTTACTCAAACTACTCAACTCAGAAACTCAACTCTGAAAATAGCTCAATTCGAAAAAGCATGCAAGAAAGACATAAGACAATGCTTTAAAAGATGTGAATAAGTAAATACAACTCACTATATAAAAATAGTATTATTTTACTCTTTGGAAGTTCTCTAATCGACAACCATCACTTATGATCTACTTGATGATACAATAATTTTCTATCATTTTCATAGCCGTCCAATAGCTTTTCAGGGTAAGGGATGCAAACTAATCTCTGGATCCAATAAAATTCATCTCTGGCTACGTAGTTTATTGGTTTCAAATTATTCTATACTCTTACGCAAATCGGTGCTTAATACTAATCCCAAAATATAGTTTACTATGTTCATAACTCAAGTGAGTGTATTAAGTTAATTAACTCATTTAGTCTCCTGGATTTAGCTTAAAACTCAACTCTTCTCAACTCATCTCATCTCTTTAAAAGTATATATGATCTCAACTCAAGGAATGCATTTAAAAGCATAAATTAACTTCTCAAATCAATCTCAAAAGCAGATGTTTAAAAATATTTATACCCATGCCCAAAATAATATTTAAGAGACTTCTCAAACACAACTCATGCTCAAAATGATAATTAAGAGACTTTTCAAACTCAACTCATGCACAAACTTTTTCTTAATTAAATGATGAAAATAATCATTCTTTAACTTAAAACAGTGTATAAGATAATTAATGCAAAGCACAATTAGGGTTCATGTAAACACAAACATGAATCGATAATCTCAAAAACTCAACACATCAAAGTATAATCAAATATACATACTAAAAGTCAATAAGAATTGTATAGATACTCACGAATTCAATTAATCAAAATAGAAACTCAAAATTAAAACTCAGTTTAATTGTATGAAGATGTAGGGCATGAGGACGAACTTAGTCCCACGTTATGATAGCCTTACATATCTGGAAAAAATATTATCTAGGAGAAATTCAAAGATCTTTCTTGAAACCCTTGAACCCTAGCTCTTCTTCTTCTCTTCAATTCTTACTCTCAAAGTATTCTAACTGCTAATGAGAGAAAAAACTCCATTGGGTACTAATAAGGGACTAATTTTAATTCCAAAACTTATTAAGTTTAGTTTGTAAAAGGTGAAAAAAAGGACCAAACTAACGCTCATTAAAATTGGGTGGGGGTCATCTACAGACCCTTCTATGAACTGTATGAGTTTCTAAAGACCGTATAAGGTCTATCGTAGAAACCCTGTTCTAAAATGGGACATTCTGGAAATTGCACAAGGGGTCTACGACCACCCTTCTACAGGTTATAGACCATGGGATGGGTCATAGGGACTCTTTCATAGAATTGCCTGGGGATTTAGGGCTGGGGTATACAGACCCCTTTCTACGGTTCGTTCTATCTTGTACGGGTTGTAAGACCCATTCGTAGGAACTTTATGCACATTCTAGTAGCTACTGGAATGTGACACTAAGTTCTACGATATGTCCTATGGGTTGTAAGACATGTTACAATTGGTAGCTATGGTTTGTAGGATCTTATCTCATGTTTTGAAATTTCACCAAGTCTTGGGGGAGATTATGAGTCCCAACTACGGCTCATAGGATTTCCTGTAGGTCGTAGGTTCCCACTCGTACTCCTTAGGCAGTCTACTATCCTTAGCTTTTCTAAACTTTTCTCAAGGCTCTCGAAATTTATTAAAGTTAAAATAATGTGGGGTGTCATACCTTCCTCCGGTCTGGAGGGCGTTCTATGATCCGTAGGTCACCTTGTGCGAACTAGCACCAGTTCAGTTTTTCTGCAGATATTTTGTTAGACCCCGTATTTTATACGTCGAGTTATTCGCAAAGGAATCGACGTGAGATAGAAACCTCGGATTTTTAATTTCTAAACTAGAACTAATCAATTATAAATTTTACTTAGTATAAGAATGTTATTGGAAATTAGGAATTACTTAATTGTGGTGTTAAGTAAAAAAAATAATTTGTGAAAACAATAACCTAAGAAGGGACACTAACGTGCCAAGGTAAAAGGATGACTCAAAGTCATCTAAAATAAGGCGATGGAAGACATAAAAATATGCAATTAAATGTTGATTCATCCACTACATTTTTAATATATTGTGGACAACTAAAATATACTTCATAACCAAGTGTAATATTCGACCAAGGGCTAAAAATTTGAGGAGAAAAAATTGAAGAATGCAATTGAATATTTAAGCATCTACTACTTTATGAAAGTATACATTATTTTAGGAAGACATAACATGGTGGAGGGATCAGTTCACATTAAATATTGATCATTCATCTGGATATGATTACAATGGAAAAAGAGTGGTTTATGAATCATTAACCACACATACAATAGTATTGTAAATAATTGAAAAGAAAGAAGAAAGGAGAAACAAGAAGGTGAGGCTCGACCACAGTTGGGCGAAAGTTGTAAAAAAATGGAATTTTAAGTGTAAAGTTAATAGAGTGACTTATGCCATAAGTGGAGCATGTTACCAACTTGTAGGAATAAAAGTTGACCAAATAATGACTAAGACATCAGCCATCACAATTTATTTCAACTACACAACATAAAGAAAGAAAACCTAAGTATATAGAGAGAAAGCTTTCAGCCACATTGGCTGATTTTGAGCTCTTTGAGTCTTGATCCAAAAATTATTTTCCAAGGTGTTTCAACCCTTTATAACTCCCCTAGAAACATGAATATAGTTATTGGAGAAACAATAATAAGTATTGGTTCATTTCACAAACTCTAGCCAAGTTGAGAAGTCTAGTTGTCAAGGTAAGATCTAACTTTCTTTTCATGTATTAAGGGTGATATAGATGTGTAGACATAAGTTGTATGCATTAAATAATGTTTGTTGATATTGGAACATGATAGTAACCATGAGGTTATATGTGTTGAAATTTAAGTATGGTTGCAACTTGATAAATATGAATTGCATGCATAAAATCATGAACGTTGGTATTGGAATGTTATTGTGGCCGTGGGGACTATTTTGGTGGTATTGATGGACTGATTTTATTTAATAATTATGATTGTTACTATCATATATCTCATGGTAAAAAAAATAATGAAAAGAATTGGAAGGTTAAAGGTGAAGTTGTGTTAGTATGAAAATAATTGAACGTATGACTTTATGTGAGTGATGTTGAAGCAGGTTGAAATCGTGTGTGGACTGTTTTGTGAGGAAGTTAGTGAACTATTTTTATTTGATATTTTGATTGTTATTATCATGAATTTATGATTTAAATGAAGGTGTTTAATGATTGAAGTTGAAACTAAAGTCATTTGTGAGTTGTTGTAAGGATTATAGAAATGACGATGTAGCTTAGTTGCGTATGAATTGATGTTGTACTTGTCGTGCGGATAGCTGATCATAACCTACTGAAATTATATGAAAAGAAGACATAAAATAATGTATAATAATCATATGTGGTTTGCTTAGTATGTTCGAGCATTGTTTAGGGACTGTTTTGGACATGTTGTTGGATTGTTTTGGACGTGTTATGGTAATGGACTGTTTTGGACTTGTTGTTTTCATCAAGGTGGAAAAGAAATTTATATTGAAGAGTATACATCATGTTTTCATAGTGGTTGGGATGTTATAGAATTATTTCGACGAAATAATATGACTATGGATTAACAAGAATAAATTAGATGTGTCATAATCACATGTACACTATTATCTAGCGTTGTAAGGTACAGACTGTTTTGACACTTGTTGTTATTGAACTTGGATGATTAATGATAATTAATATTTTGCATTGTGTTGTATGTTGAATGTGCTGTTATAAGTTGTTACATGAAAATGTTAAGGCTACGAACTATGGAAGTAACTCGAGAATGTAGTAGCCGTATGTGAATCGTTATTGTATGTTGTGAATGTGGGTTGTTTGAAATATTGTGTGGGATTTACGAATTGGTATTGAATATTTAATGATTGATGTTGGGTTAATTGTACGTAGTTGGTTTGGATACAACAGAAAACATCTTCTAAACATCTAGAAAGGTATATTGATAAGTACACATGATTTCAAATTCTATTTTGATATAATCCACAGGGACATCCGAAAGGTATATGACATGACTATTATTTGAATTCTGAACGATGATTCGTGTTGACTATCCTATTGAGTCCTAAAAGAAAAGTTTTGAATAGCATATAGTTTCTCACTACCTCGCTCGTGAAAGTCTCAATATATATTTCACCAAGTTCCGGGCCGGCAATATTATGTTATCGTGCATAGTTTTACTGTATTATTCACCAAGTCCCTTATTAAGGGGCTGGATATGGTACATGTATGAATATGATGATATGACGATCCGATGATATGATGATATGATGAAATGATAATATGATATGGCGGCCAGAAGGGCATATGATGACCTTATTCACCTAGTCCCTCATTAAGGGTCGGGTACGATATATACATGCATATGATATATGATATTGACAAATGATTATGTTACAAAGGCAAGTTTTTCGCATTCTGGATATTGTACACATTTACTGTACTCCATATTTCGATTATAATCCTTTTACTGTATTGAAAGCTTTTGATGTTTGGTACATATTCCGTACTGACTCCCTTTCTTCGAGGGGCTGTGTTTCATGCCCGTAGGTGCAGATACTCATTTTGGTGAGCCGCTAGTTTAAGATTTCCCTTTTTCTATCTTAGAGAGTTCCGTTGCTCTGGAGCCCAAATTTGGTATAGATCTTTTCTGATCTAAATATATGAATATGTTTACTAAGGGTATGATGGGGCCCTATTCCATTGTATTATACTATTGAAACTCTTAGAGTTCTATGGATATGTGTGTGGGTCGTATTCAAACATGATCAGTTGTGTTTGTAATATCAGTATGCAAATACTATTTTTACAGCGGCCTCGCTGGCTTGTGGATATTATCATGATTGTGGTAGCAGCCTTGTCGGCTTGCATATATATGAATATTTATGTGACGGTTCCGAGACCATGGTTTGGTCATTATAAGATCCATATTGAGTTTGATATGAAATGAACATATAGTTAAAGAATATGTATACGGGTTTCATGTCGGTCACCAATCACTGCCTACGGGGTTGGGTCATGATAAAAGTGGTATCAGAACAGTTTATCATTGGAGTATCTACAGACTGTGTCTAGTAGAGTCTTGTTTATCGGTGTGTTGTGCAACGCATCTATAAACAAGAAACTACAGGATATTTAAGATGTCATCTTTCCTTCTTATCTTAGATCATATGATGGAGATATATTATTAGGCTGATCTTTTTCTAACAGACAATTTTGTTTATATTTATGCCTCCAAAAAAACCAACAGCTGCGTAGAAGGGTAAATCAATAGTAGGAGAAACTAGCCAGGCTAGGAGAGTCACTAGAGATCGTGCCCAGATTATGACTGAGGTTGTGCTCTAGTCTGCGAGTTCTGCTACATCGCAACTTCTAGAGAAATCTAGGACAACGATAGCTCAAGGTCAAGGGGCAGCTCCACCGCCAGTTATCGAGGACCCAACACCTGAACCTCCATCTCCTCAGCCAGGGGTGGAGGATAGAACTATGAGAGATGCCGTTCAGTTTCTTACCAGATTAGTGGCAGGACAAGCTCATAGGCACAGACTAGGGGTTGACCATGCGGATAGACATGACAGTTTGAGGGCCCGTGACTTCCTGAGTTGTAACCCTTCAGAATATTTTGAGTCGAAGCCCGAAGATGACCCGCAGGAGTTTGTTAGACAGATATAGCATACGCTGAGACTAATTAAGGCTTCTAAGACTGTCTATTGACTTGGCTTCGTATCTACTACGGGATATAGCTGTCAACTGGTATGAGTCATGGGAGTTGTCTAAGGGCGCGGATACTCCTATGACTATGTGGGATAAGTTCATAAAGGCTTTTCTTGGCCATTTCCTGCCTCTAGAGATAAGATGAGCAAAAGTCGATAGATTCTTACGTTTGAGGCAGAATGGCAAGAGCATTCAAGATTATAGTCTCGAGTTTGATTTGTTGGCCAGATATGCGCCTGTTATTGTAGCTGATATGACTGATAGGATGCATTGGTATGTGATGGGATTGAATCATTATCTGGTTGATAGCTGTATGGTAATGGCCTCCCAGCCAGGGATGGATATTGCTCGATTGTAGGCGTATGCCCAGGGGATAGAGGATCGACACAGGAGGTGTCAACCCAATAGAGACTATGACAGAGGCCATCATAAGAGAGCTAGTTCAGCTAGCCATCCAGGTGAATTTCGAGGTAGGCAACCTCAGCAATAACATAATAGATATTCCTCTCAGCCAGCATAGAGTTTACCCCCATAGTTCGATGGTAGGAGATTTGATAGTACCAGGTATTTAGGAGCTCGTCAGACCTCCAAGGCTTTAGCTTCACAAATGCCTAGGGCTTCGAGTCAGTTGAGGCCACCTTTGCCTCAGTGTTTTTGGTGTGGTAGGTCCCATTTTGGAGAGTACCATCTCGCTACTAGTGCCTTTTTTACTTGTGGCCGTCAAGGCCATATTATGAGGGAATGTCCCTATGAAGGAAATCTAGGTGGTGTGGCTCAGCCTACTGGATCAGTTGCTGGTTCATCTTTTTCTGTGGCTATACGCCCTATGGGGTAGGGTTTCCAGGCACTGGCAGGTCGTGGTAGAGGTCGTGGTGGAGCTTCTAGTTCCAGCGGTCCTTCGAACCGCATATATGCTTTGGCTACTAGATAGGAGCAGGAGGCGTTACCTAATGTGGTTACATGTATGCTATCGATTTTCTCTCAAGATGTGTATGCATTGATAGACCCGGCTCTACATTGTCATATATTTCCCTACTTGTTGCTAGTATAATTAGGATAAAACCTGAATGGATAGAACCATTTGAGGTAGCTACATAGTAGGAGATTCTATTGTAGCAAGACAAGTATATATAGATTGTATAGTGAACATATATAGTTATTGTACTAAGGCAGATCTGATAGATCTAGATATGGCTGAGTTTGATGTTATTATGGGTATGGATTGATTAGCTTCTTGTTATGCTAACATTGACTGTCAAGGCAAGATAGTCCGATTTCAATTCCTAATAGATCCAATTATAGAGTGGATGGGAAATACAACATCGCCGAGGGGCAAGTTTATTTCATACCTCAAGGCAAGGAAGATGGTCATAAAGGGCTATATTTATCATCTGGTATGGGTACACGACCTGAAGACAGAGGCGCCAACTATTCAGTCAGTGCCAGTGGTTAGTGAGTTTCTCAATGTATTCCTAGATGAACTCTCAGGACTTCCACCTGAGCGGGAGATAGAGTTCGCTATAGATGTATTACTAGACACTCAACCCATATCTATTCCTCCTTACAGAATGGCACCTGTAGAACTGAAGCAGATGAAGGAGAAACTGAAAGATATATTAGAAATAGGCTTCATCAGGTCCAGTACATCACCTAGGGGAGCTATGGTATTATTTGTAAAAAAGAAGGATGGGTCGCTGCGGATGTGTATTGATTATAGGTAGCTGAATAAAATGACCATAAAGAATATGTATCCTTTCCCCAGGATCAATGATCTATTTGACCAGTTGCAGGGTGCTAAGTGTTTCTCAAAGATAGACCTGCGGTCAGGTTATCACCAAATACGGGTGAAGGAGGCAGACATTCCAAAGACTACATTCAAGACCCGATATGAGCATTACGAGTTCAGAGTGATGTTCTTCAAGTTGATCAATTCTCCAACAGTTTTTATGGATTTGATGAACAAAGTGTTCAAGCCATTTCTTGACTTATTCGTGATTGTATTCATTGATGATATTCTGGTCTATTCACGATCAGAAGAGGATCATGCACACTTAAGAACGGTACTTAGGGTGTTTCAGCACCAGAAATTGTATGCTAAGTTCTCTAAATGTGAATTCTGGTTGACTTGAGTAGCATTCTGGGGTATATTATTGGAGTTGATGGCGTTCGGGTAGATATGCAGAAGATTGAGGCAGTGAAGACTTGCCCTAGACCTATGACACCTACTGAAGTATGCAATTTCCTAGGGCTAGCAGGGTATTACAGAAGGTTTGTAGAGAAGTTTGCCTCAATTCAGCGTCTTTAACGAGGCTAACCCAAAAGGCAGCTAAGTTCCAGTGGACCGATGCTTGTGAGCGAAGTTTCTAGTTTCCGAAAGATAAGTTGACAATGGCCCCAGTTCTAACTCTTCCTGAGGGACCAGATGGCTATGTCATTTATTGTGATGCTTCCGGTGTTGGAATAGGTTGTGTACTGATGTAGCATGGCAAAGTTATAGCATATGCCTCCCTATAGCTCAAAAAGCACAAAATAAATTATTCCACCCATGATCTGGAGTTGGCAGCGGTGATTCATGCTCTAAAAATATGGAGACATTATTTATATGGTGTGCATGTTGACATTTATATAGATCATAAGAGTCTACAGTACATCTTTAAGAAGAAGGAGATGAATCTGTGGCAGAGGAGGTGGCCAGGGTTACTGAAGGACTATGATGTTGACATTCTATATCACCCAAGGAAAACAAATGTTGTAGCATATGCACTTAGCCGTAGATCTATGGGCAGTTTGGTAGACGTACAACCAGAGCAGAAGGAGATAGTCCACGAAATTCACCAGTTAGCTAATTTGGGAGTCCGTTTGGCTGGTTCTAAAAATGGCAGGATTTATGTTCGAGGAGTTGCTGAGTCTTCTATCATAGAAGAGATAAAGAGACACAAGTATGAGGACCCTATTCTTGTACGTCATAGGGATGTATCTCTTCAAAAGGAAGAAACCCCATTTAAGGTTGCACCTGATGGAGTGCTACGATACCAGGGTAGATAATGTGTACCTGACATTGTAGGGCTACGATAACAAGTGATGGGAGAGGCACACTGTGCCCATTATTCTATTTATCTAGGGTCAACGAAGATGTATCATGACCTCAAATGCTTGTACTAGTGGGATGGCATAAAGAAGGATATAGCAGAATTTGTTGCTCAGTGTACGAATTGTCAATAGGTTAAGGTCAAACACCAGAAGCGCAGAGGACTATTACAAGAGATGGAGATTCCGACCTAGAAGTGAAAGGTGATTAATATGGACTTCGTCACAAGTTTACCTCGCACTCTGTAAAAATATGACTCTATTTAGGTTATCGTTGATAGGCTGACAAAATCAGCCCACTTTTTTCCAGTCAGGACTACGTATTCAGCTGAGGATTATGCCAGTTTGTACCTTAAGGATATAGTGAGACTTCACAGAGTTTCCACAACTATTATCTCTAATAGAGGAGCCCAGTTCACAGCTAACTTCTGGAGATCCTTCTAGGAGGGATTGGGGACACAAGTGAGTCTTATCACGATATTCCACCCTCTGACTGATAGACAGACCGAGCGTACTATTCAAACGCTACAAGATATGTTACGGGCCTGTGTTATAGATTTCCGGGGTAGCTGGGATGATCATTTGCCACATATTGAGTTCTCCTATAATAACAACTACCATTCGAGTATTTAGATGGCACCATATGAAGCCTCGTATGGGAGGAAGTGCAGATCACCTATTGGCTGGTTTGAGGTCAGTGAGAACAAGTTGATAGGCCCAAATTTGATTCAGCAGGCTATTGATAAAGTGAAGCTCATTCAGGAGAGATTATTGGCAGTCCAGAGTTGGCAGAAATTATATGCAGATAATTGACGTCGATACTTAGAGTTTCAGGTTGGTGACTGGGTGTTTCTGAAGGTGTCTCCCATGAAAGGTGTTATGAGATTTGGCAGGAAAGCGAATCTAAGCCCGAGATATATTGGACCGTATTAGATTGTCCGTAGAGTAGGCCAGGTTGCCTACGAGTTAGACCTACTGGCCGATTTAGAAGCAGTGCATTCAGTCTTTCACGTGTCAATGCTTCGCAAATGCATATGCTATCCTTCCAGAGTATTCCTCGTAGATGATGCCCAAGTGACAGAGGAATTATCCTACGAGGAGCAGCCTGTATCAATACTTGATCGGTAGGTTAGGAGGTTACGAACTAAGGATGTGGCTTCCGTCAAAGTAATATGGCGGAACAACAACAGGAAAGAGATGACTTGGGAAGCCGAGGAGGAGATGAAAGACAAGTATCCTTACTTGTTCTCTATGCCTACAGGTAACTTCAACTCCTCACTTAATTATACTGATTATCCGATAAGACTATATGTTATGACGTTAAGGGAAGCCTTTTCAAAAAATAAAATAAAATAAAATAAAATAAAATAAAAATTTATAGGACCTTACGGGACCAATTCAACATTCGAGGACGAATGTTCTAAGAGGGGGAGAATGTTAGACCCCATATTGTATACGTCGAGTTATTCACGAAGAAATCGACGTGAGATAGAAACCTCAGATTTTTAATTTCTAAACTAGAACTAATCAGTTATAAATTTTACTTACTATAAGAATGTTATTGGAGATTAGAAATTACTTAATTGTGGTGTTAAGTAAAAAATAAATAAATTGTGACAACAATGTCCTAAGAAGGGACACCAATGTGCCAAGGTAAAAGGATGACTCAAAGTAATCTAAAATAAGGCAATGGAAGACATACAAATATGCAATTAAATATTGATTCATCCACTATATTTTCAATATATTGTGGACAACTAAAATACACTTCATAACCAAGTGTAATATTCGGCCAAGGGCTGAAAATTTGAGGAGAAAAAATTAAAGCATGCAATTGAATATTTAAGCATCTACTACTTTATGAAAGTATACATTATTTTAGGAAGACATAACATGGTGGAGGGATCATTTCACATTAAATATTGATCATTCATCTGGGTATAAGTACAATGGAAAAAGGGTGGTGTATGAATCATTCACCACACATATAATAGTCTTGTAAACAATTGAAAAAAAAGAAGAAAGGAGAAACAAGAAGGTGAGGCTCAGCCACAGTTGGCCGAAAGTTGTAAAAAAAATGGAATTTTAAGTGTAAAGTTAATGGAGTGACTTATTCCATACGTGGAGCATGTGACCAACTTGTAGAAATAAAATTTGAACCAAATAATGACTAAGACATCAGCCATCACAATTCATTTGAACTACACAACACAAAGAAAGAAAACCTAAGTCTAGAGAGAAAGCTCTCGGCCACATTGGCTGATTTTGAGCTCTTTGAGTCTTGATCCAAAAATTATTTTCCAAGGTGTTTCAACACTTTAGAAGGCCCTTAGAAACATGAAGATAGTTATTGTAGAAACAAGAACAAGTATTGGTTCATTTCACAAACTCTCGCCAAGTTGAGAAGTCAAGTTATAAAGGTAAGATCTAACTTTCTTTTCATGTATTAAGGGTGATTTAGATGTGTAGACATAAGTTGTATGCATGAAATAACGTGTGTTGATGTTAGAACATGATAGTAACCATGAGGTTATATTTTTTGATGTTGAAGTATGGTTGCAACTTGATAAACATGAATTGCATGCATAAAATCATGAACTTTGGTGTTGGAATATTGTTGTGGCCGTGGGGACTATTTTGGTGGCATTGATGGACTGATTTTATTTAATAATTATGATTGTTACTATCATAGATCTCATGGTAAAAAAAGAATGAAAAGAATTGGAAGGTTAAAGGTGAAGTTGTGTTAGTATGAAAATAATTGAACGTATGACTTTATGTGAGTGATGTTGAAGCAGGTTGAAACTTGTGTGGACTGTTTTGTGAGGAAGTTAGTGAACTATTTTTACTTGATATTTTGATTGTTATTATCATGAATTTATTATGTAAATAAAGGTGTTTAATAATTGGAGTTGAAACTGAAGTCATTTGTGAGTTGTTGTAAGGATTATAGAAATGACGATGTAGCTTAGTTGCGTATGAATTGATATTGTACTTGTCGTGTGGATAGCTGATCATAACCTACTGAAATTATATGAAAATAAGACATGAAATAATGTGTAAGAATCATATGTGGTTTGCTTAGTACGTTCGTAAACATTTGCAAGAATTTCGAGCATTGTTTAGGGACTGTTTTGGACATGTTGTTGGACTGTTTTGGACGTGTTATGATAATGGACTATTTTGGACTTGTTGTTTTCATCAAGTTGGAAAAAAAATAATTATAGTTAAAAGTATACATCATGTTGTCATAGTGGTTGGGCTGTTATATAATAGTTTCGATGAAATAATATGACTATGGATTAACAAGAATAAATTGGATGTGTCATAATCACATGTACACTATTATCTAGCGTTGTAAGGTACGGGCTGTTTTGATACGTTATTGTTATTGAACTTGGATGATTAATGATAATTAAGATTTTGAATTATGTTGTATGTTGGATGTGCTGCTATAAGTTGTTACATGCAAATGTTAAGGCTCGAACTATAGAAGTAACTCGAGAATATAGTAGCCGTATGTGAATCATTATTGTATGTTGTGAATGTGGGCTATTTGGAATATTGTGTGGGCTGTCCGTATTGGTATTGATATATATAATGATTGATGTTGGGTTAATTGTATGTAGTTGGTTTGGATAAAAGAGAAAACATCGTCTAAGCATCTAGAAAGTAGTTACTAACGTTAGAATATGTTTTGAATCCCCTCGTAGCTTAACCATAGTTGTTGGCGTCTTAATATAGGTTGAAGTATTATTGGGAAGCGTATGCATATTGTGAGACGAATAAGCGCTAAAGGTATGTGAAGCTAACCCTTCTTTCTTTTGGCATGATCTTTGTGAAATGAATATATGATATATATATATATATATATATATATATATATATATATGATTCCAAAGGAATGCCTATTCCTAGGGCCACTAGGATGGCTATTGATCTTGATTCCCATAACTTATGTTTTGTCTTATATATATTGATAAGTACACATGATTTCAAAGTTCTATTTTGATATAATATACAGGGACATCCGAAAGGTATATGACATAACTATTATTTGAATTTGTGAACGATGATTCGTGTTGACTATCCTATTGAGTCCTAAAAAATATATTTTGAATTGCATATAGTTTCTCACTACCCCGCTCGTGCATGTCTCAATATATCTTTCACAGAGTCCCAAACCGAGAATGTTATGTTATCGTGCATAGTTTCATTGCATTATTCATCGAGTCACTCATTAAAGGGCCGGATACGGTACATATATGTATATGATGATATGATGATCCGATGATATGACGATATGATAAAATGATGATATGATATGGCGGCCAGGAGGGCATATCATGACCTTATTCACTGAGTCCCTCATTAAGGGCCGAGTACGATATATACATGTATATGATATATGACATTGACAAATATGATTATGTTACAAAGGCAAGTGTTTTGGCATTCTGGATATTTTACACATTTACTGTACTCCATATTTCGATTATGATGTTTTTACTGTATTGCAAGCTTTACATATTCGGTACATATTCCGTACTGACCCCCTTTCTTCGAGGGGCTGAGTTTCATACCCGCAGGTGCAGATACTCATTTTAGTGAGCCGCCAACTTAAGATTTCCCTCTTGCTATCTTAGAGAGTTCCATTGCTCTGGAACCCAGATTTGGTGTAGATCTTTGCTGATCTAAAGATATGAATATGTTGACTAAGGGTACGACGGGGCCCTGTCTCGTCGTATTGTACTGTTGAAACTCTTAGAGCTCTATGGATATGTGTGTGGGTCGTATTCAAATATGATCACATGTGAGTGTAATATCAGTTGCAAATACTATTTTTTGCAGAAGCCTCGCCGGCTTGCGGATATTATCATAAGTGTGGTAGCAGCCTTATCGGTTTGCATTTATATGAATATTTATGTGACGGTTCCGAGACCATGGTTTGGTCGTTATAAGATCCATATTGAGTTTGATGTGAAATAAACATATAGTTAAAGAATATGTATATAGGTGTCCATGTAGGGCACCAGTCATGGCCTACGGGGTTGGATCATGACATTTTTCTTCTATTTGGCTTTCCAAAATTTTGGGATCTTACAATACTGTTGATAGCCGATGCATATCAAGTTATGCAATAAAGTACATAGTGTCATCTGTAATAGGTGACATTCATAATAAATCATATACCCCTACCCCTATCCTCGACATACAAGGTAGGATCCATGCAACCTCCTTCTCCTATTCAGTGGGTTACATGGATGGAGGGACCATTATGGGACGCGGGAAGTCCATATAGTTGGCATGTAACTGAAAGATGCCTCGAATGTCCTAAAAAACCATTTATCAAAGTAGTAAGGGTGGTACGACTTTTATCAACACCAATTTAAATGAGTAAAAGTGTGAAAACATCTTTCTTAAAAATAGCAGTGCAAATCCAATGCATGAACTGAGATCATACACAAAACATGTGGATAATGAGAATACAATACAATGCATGCCATCACCCACATTCAACAAGAGCAACAACACACACCTAGAATTACGATGCCAATACTACCACACTGCTAAGGCTGAGAGAACTAACTTGCCCAATAAAATACAAACAAGACCAATAATAGCATAACATGCTCACCGCTACTCAAAAAGAGAAGGAATCAAGAAGAGTTCAATAGTCAATAGTGGGAGAATAACTCAAGGATCTTCGCCTTATCCCAAACACACCACTCTAGCTCATAACCGAGCACACCTAAGGCCAACCTATGGCTATGACCAGCCACTAAGGTCTCATGTGCTAACAGAAAGTACACAAAGCAAAATAATCCTTTCAGGGAGAAACTCATAGTTACGGGGGCGTTAAAATGCATTCTAAGGCACAACCTAGCCTAAGGCCTCAATATCAATCCTAAGGAGGATATTTGCGCAAACTATACAATAATCAAGGCTACCAACCTAAGTTAAGGATCCTGCCAACCAAGAAAAGGTAAAAGCTTCTACGGGAATCAAGAAAGTAGAATATAATGGAAGGAAATCTAAAATCCGATAAATACTATTCTATATCATATAAAATTCATGCTAATCACTATCTAATAGAGCTCAATTAAGAAACTAGACTGTAGCCTACCTCAAAGCTGATCACGCGCGATTCAAATCCACTACACAAGAGATCTTTCTTCTCGAAACACCTTCAATCACTGCCACACTATCAAAATATCAATCACAATGTCAGTACAAACATTTTGGTATCAAATGGCAATAATTAGAGTCAGACAAAAAATTAGGTTAAAAGCAGAAATATGAGACCCGCACCAGAAATTCAAAAATTGACTCTGTCAAAAGTTTTAAAATATCTCAAGGAACTTGTGCCCTAAAAATGGGCACAATTCGAGTTCGGAAATGAGCTAAAATAGCTCATGCAAGTAAATCACCATTAAAGCACGAATTAAGAATTAGGACAACCCCTTCAGGATAGAAATTACCTCCATACAATTCTCCCCACACTTCCCTAAACTCTCTAATGCATATCCATTCCAATTTTCAATCAAATGCACCTTGAATCACCCAATTTAGAGTCTCTTAGCTCCAGATATCGAGTTTTGAATATTTGAACAATGGCTGGAATCACGTCCCTGCTTTAAAGACCTTTCCAATACTCTCCGTGAAAATGGAAAAGAAGGCCGCAAACACGGAGGTCCACCCTATCTGGGCTTCATAAATGTGAAAGGTAATTTGACTAGGACTTTGCGAATGAAGAGTTTTTCCCGCGATCGCATAAAGCAACCTTGCCAAGTCTCTGTGAATGCAGCCCATGCCACACAAACCTGGTTACCAATTACCTAGGTCATCGCAAATACGGATAGAAGCCCGTAATCATAAAGAAGGAAATAAGGTTTCATATTTCACCACCTGATCCCTCAAATCTCCAAAACTCCGGCGGGGTGCTAGGAATTCATTTGGAATTCTATACGCGCAAATAAATTATACTACCCCACTAAATTCGACATTCTCGACTCAATAGAGATGGAGAAACTTTTAAATGAGGTTGTCTCGAAGAAGAGTAGATCTCATACTCCAAATTCTATTTTAAGCCAAATTTCACAAGGTAGATCGGAATGAGTCTAAAAGTCTAGAGATCCACACAAAAGATCCTTTTAGACCAAACTCGACATTTCAGAACTAATGAAGCTGTCAGAATTCCCTTTTAGGCCACCTACGAACGATTCCACTCTATCAAATTATCGAAGAACACATCAAAACAAAGCCAATGATACCCATATTACCATAATTAAAAATGAAACTAAAATTGGGTTAAAATTTGATATTGGGACCGACACATAAAATTAAAAACCAACTTTGTCACAAGGTCCCAAATAACTCAAGGAACTTGTGCCCTAAAAATGGACACATTTCGAGCACCGAAAGAGCTCAAAATAACCCACCAATATTAAGCCCTACAATAGCCAAAAATGCAAGGAATTAACGAATTTACGCTAAACTTACAAGGTTTTTAGGATGAGAAAGGGTCTCAGAACATCCTTGCAAGAATTTTCAACACACTGGAAAAAAATAATCAAAAATGGTTAAGAATTTCTCTCTGAATAACACTTTTTCTAAGTCCCGAAATGGGACTTAGACTGCTGAAATTGTGCATTTAATTCACTGAAGCTAGTGAATTTGTTCATCGCGATCGCAAGGCCTAAGCCCGTGATCGTAAGGCCCAATAAAAATACCCTTCGCGATCATGGAACTTAGCCCCGCAATGACTAATGACCCTGACCTTCACGATCATGGCCCCTGGCCACGAACAGGAAGAGCAAAGTGGCCTGCACTAGTAATTTTACTGGTTCTGGAACTTTGGAGAAATGAGGTTTTCTTCGATGGGGGTCTAGAATTCATTCCAAACCCTGTGAACACAAACGGATTATGCTACCCAACTAAAAATGGAAATCTAGACTCAATACAATCAACGGATTTTCCAACGAAGGTCATTTCGTTGGAATGTTGACCAAAGTCAATACTTTTCAAAGAAAGCATTCAAAATGCATAAATGGCCTAAAACTCATTCTAAGCACCTCAGGAATTCAACCAAAGGTCGTTCTAGAACAAAGACAGAGTTTCAGAGCTAACTGCACAAATAGAATTTTTATCCAAGCACGATCACTCAAAATTTTGACCGAAGTGAAACTTGGCCAAAACTTTAACGTTAAAATGACAAATCATACAAACTCAAAACAAAGACTCCTAAACCCAAACCAACCTTTCTCCTAGATAAAAATATATCTTCCAGAACTGATGGAACCTTCAGAATTCTCATACAACACCCGAATCTCCAGATCTTGACTAAAGTCAACTCTTTCAAACCTTAAGCATCAAAAATGGTCAAACCACCTAAAAATTAAATCTAACACCTTGGAGGCGTGCCACCTATATCACAAAAGAGCTATAAAGAAGCTAGGGAAGGGGTAAAATGGTAAAAACATGAAAAATCACAAATATGACTTTGGAGGTCAGTACATATTGTTTGTTAGAAAGAAGGATGGGTCACTTCGCATGTGTACAAACTACCGACAATTGATTAAGGTCACCATAGAGAATAAGCATCCCATTCCAATAAAAGATGATTTTCTTGATCAACTCCAAGGTGCAAGTCACATCTCCAAAATTGATCTTTATTCCGATTATCACCAATTAAGGGTAAGGGAGTGTGATATTCCCAAGATGACATTTTAAAGTATGGCCATTTTGAATTCTTAGTCATGTTATTTGGGTTGACTAATGCTCTTGCTATTTTCATGGACTTGATGAATCAGATTTTCAAACCATACTTAGATATGTTTGTGGTGGTTTTTATTGATGATATATTAATTTGTTCCCAAAATGAAGAAGAGCATAAGGGTCACTTGAGAATTATGTTGTAAACCTTGAGGGACAAGCAATTATTTGCCAGGTTTAGTAAATGTGAATTTTGGTTAAAGTTCATGGCATTTCTTGGTCACATTGTTTCCAGGGATGGTATCATGGTTGATCCAAAAAAGTGGTGGCGGTAAAGAATTGGCCTAGACCGTTGTCCCCCTCAGATATTCGTAGCTTTTTAGGTTTGAGTGGATATTATAGAAGGTTTGTAGAAGGATTTTCATCTATTTCATCATCTTTAACTAGGTTGGCCCAAAAGAAGGTGAAGTTCCAATGGTCGGATGAGTATGAAAGAAGTTTCCAAACATTGAAGGATCGAATGATTAAGTCGACATATTTTCTATCGGTTAAGACTTCTTATAGTACTGAAGATTATGCTAAATTATATGTTTATGAATTGGTGAGACTTCATGGTGTCGCCATGTCTATTATATCGTATCGAGGTACTCAATTCACCTCACATTTTTGGAAGTCTTTTTAAAAGGGTCTTGGTACGAAAGTTAAGCTAAGTACCACTTTCTACCCCTAAACCGTTGGCCAAGCCGAAAGAACAATTCAAAATTTAAAGGAAATGTTGAGGGCATGTTTCATTGATTTCAAATGAAGTTGGGATGAGCATCTACCAGTGATTGAATTTGCCTACAACAATAATTATCACTCAACCATTGAGATGACTCCTTTTGAAGCTTTGTACGGGAGAAGGTGTAGGTCCCTGGTGGGATAGTTTGAAGTAGGTGAAATGTCGTTGGTAGGGAATGATTTAGTATTTGATGATCAGGAGAAGGTGAGACTTATAAGAGAAAGGCTAAAGGCTTCCCAAAGTCACCAAAAGTACTATTCGGACATAAGGAGAAGGAAACTTGAGTTTAACATGGATGATTGGGTTTACTTGAAGTTTTCTTCCATGAAGAGTGTAATGCATTTTTGTAAGAAGGGAAAGTTGATTCCTAGGTATGTAGGGCCCTATAAGATCTTGAAGCGGGTTGACAAGGTAGCATATGAGTTAGATTTGCCATTGGAGTTGGCTATGGTTCATCCGTTGTTTCATGTATCAATGTTAAGCAAGTTTGTGGGTGATCTAAATTCTATCATGCCGATGGAAAGTGTGAGTGTTGAAGAAAATTTAACATACGAAGAGGTTCCAGTGGAAATCCTAGATTGTTAAATGAAGAGGTTGAGAAACAAGGAAGTTGCATCTATTAAATTCTTATAGAGGAATCAAGAAGTTGAGAGTGCTACAAGGGAAGCGGAAGCGGACATGATGAAATGATATCCTTAACTCTTTCCTTCTGATCCATCCTAAGGTACGTAGTCATCTATACTCAAATCCTCTAAACTCCTACATTTTGACTTCTCCGTGTTATGACAGATGCATGCATACCATGAAACACTTTTTAAATGATGTTGATGATTAGAAGTTGCATTGCTACATTCATGTTGGGTTGTTACATACTCACTCTAGTCTACTCAAACTAGCTTCCATCTCATTCGAGGAGGAATGTTCCCAAGGGAGAGATATTGTAATATTTCGGGCATGTGAAGGTTATAATGTGATACAATAAGATAATTAATTGTCCTGGGTGAATTTATTGATGGATCAAGTATGATTTTATTCAAGGACATTATGGAATTTTCCCTTATTAGTAGAGAATGAACCTAGACAGTTTTTGGAATTCAATTCCTAACCAATTTAATCCCCGAAGCCCAAATTCCCCTCACTTTCTCACAATTCACCCATCATAAATTCTCTCTCTAGAAAAATTCTCTCAAGACCTCCATTGAAGACCAAGCAAGGATCATTCCAATTCTCCATTTATTTTTAAGTTTTCTCCAAAGCTTTTTCCAAATTCTTATTTAAGGTATGAAAGTTTCATCCATGGGTACCTTACACCCATGGAGTTCAAAGAATTCCTTAAATTATCCATGAATTCTAATTATATCTTTGGGTATTCTCAATTTCAAATTCAAAGGCATAAACTATGATGTATTTTGTGAATTCTAATCTATTTTAGTATGAATTGATAAGAAATTTCATGGAAATTGTAGATTTTCCATATATAAACTACTATATTGCTATTTAGGGCATAGGATTTCATTATGGGTGATGAATACTCTTTGAAAATTACTGAAAATATGGAAATTCGTGGGGGAAGAGCTGGGGTGGCATGACACCATCGCGCCAGGGACTCACTTCAATAGTTTAGGGGCTAGGGATGGGGTGGTGCGCTAGTAGTGCGAAGGACCCTACCCCAGTAATTCTGGGTCCGGGGCAGTGCACCAGCAGTGCACCACTGCTCAGATTTTTCCCTCCTCTATTCTTTCTACTTATGTGATCTTGACCTCATACCAACTACTCTTTCAAGTGCATGAATTACGTTTCATTTATGATTTAATCTCTCAACTAAGCATGAATTTCTACCCAATTACATGATTTTAACTTGGTTTCAAAGACTTATGCATGATGCTACTTTCAAGTATGACTATTCAAGCATGTTTTAAAAAGGGTTTGATTGCGTATGAGGTATAGGATATGATGAAGTTGAAATATGATGTTTCAATAAAAGGCTTATGGTATGAAAGGACAATTCTCTCACAATCATGTTAAAGAAGTAATAAATTCAATTCTCACCAACTTATAGATTCTTACGAATCAACCATGTAATGAGATACTCTTATGACTATTTTCATGATGATGCTATTGATGATATATCACAGTTTTAAATGTTTTTTGTTGGGATATTGACTAAGCACTGAGAGGAATTTTAGGTGGGGTTAGGTCCGGTAACCAAAGGCTTATTACCCAAGGGAATCCTAGTAGCAACTTAAAATCACAAACTACGTTGCCCCCATAGGTTGCCTTAATGTCCTAGCTAGTGGATCCACATATAGCTTATGATGCTCATGATGTTCTCACGAAGTCTAACTTGGAAAGTAGTCTCTCTTTTCTCGATATGAGAGTTACATCGGATTCCATGCTATAGTTTGCATGGTCTTTGATGTCGGTTAAAGGTCTTATCCCACACAACTTATATGAAATGATGTAAGTTTTTCTATGATGATAATGATGCATTGACCACATGCTTTAAATATGAATTCAAATACTTCTAAGTCTTATCCATGCTTTTTATTACATTGGTCACGCATCCTTTGTACATATTGCTCATGCATTATTTTATTGTCCATACATTTATCTTACATACTTAGTACATTTATTCATACCGGAGTCCTCATCTATTCGAGGAAGAGTTTATGAGTTTGTTTCTTTCCTTTTTCTTTAAGGAATTTGCTATATTATATTAAAGGTGAGCTAGGGACATGTCTTAGCCCCCACCCATGTTGTTTATGTAGAGATTTGTTGGATGTCTTGTGTAGTATCTTTTATTGTCGTCTTGACTTGACTATAGTACTTCCGCAAATTTCTTCTAGTTTATTCGAGTCGATGCTTATTATTCCTTATATGTGTTCATGTATGATACGTAAGATGGCTTGATTGGAGTCCTTTAGTAATTTGATCACTGTATCACGTCTAGGCCCTAGTTCGAGTCGTGAGAAAATAGAAGCCCTCTTGATCACATATCTACACTCAAACTCAGACTACTTCAAACTCGACCACGCACAAGAATCCATAGACAACAAAAAAGAAGGAAAACTAGATATTTTTAGAGTAACCAAGTTGTTTCAGATAACATTTGGTTATGTATTGATGGCTGAAAATTGATTCCAAAATGTGTACAAAATAAATGTAAAAGGATGATATTTATAGAGACTAAATCAAGGTTCATAGAGGTCAATATTTGGGCGGGATTTTGATTTCAAAATTTAGTCACAAGACTCCATATACCATAACCATGGCAGAAAACATCTTGAAACATCTTATTCTGATGGTCTGAAATTAGTTAATCTCGACTGAAGTGTGAGGATTTAATACGTCTTTGAATGTGAAAATAGAAGGTCATTTGCCATGGAGGGGTGATCTTTGCTCGAAATGGCCTTGCATATCCTGATTTTGGGAGGATGAAGGTCTAAACTTTGTCAAAAATAGAGACAAATCCAAAAAAAATGATACTCCTGCTAACAGAGAGAAAAGTTGTGTTGATGGCCCAATGTTAGGATATTTTAGGGTTCAAGGGTTTTTAGGACAATTTAGGTAGATTAAATGAGGGAAAAATAGGTAGTTCCAATTATTTTGAATTGACCAATCAATAGGGAAGAGACACATAGCGAGGCATATGTTAGTTATGAGAGTCATATGGGGAATGTGTGCTAGGAGTATGTTTTGGGGTGTTGGCACATTATGTGGTGTTGATGTGGATGCTTCTGTGGCAATGACATAGAGGAAAGAGCGCTGTGGATTGGTCTTCTTCTTGGGACAAAATTGGATGAATTAAAAAGACCAACAATGTCAAAAACATTAGACATATAAAGAAATAGTTTGGAAGAAAGTTGGGACAAAATTAGGTGTCAACACACCCAAAAACTTAGGAGGACCCAATCTGATGAATTGCCCCTAACATCTTCTACTCCTTAAAAGACATAACTATCCCAGCTGCGATAGGCAAAGAAACTATCAGTATTGGAGGAACTGCTAAGCGAGGAGTCGCAATATCAGGCCGTGCTCCTGCTACCTGAACACCCTATACCCCTGTATGGGCCAAAGGCTGCACCTTATCTTTGACGTGAGGTCTAGCCAAAGTGTTAGAAAAAGTCCCTGCATGGGAAGTACTATCCATGAAGCTGAGGATCTCAGCCAAAGTGTCCTGGAGCACTAGCGTGGCAATGAATTATGGAGGAGTCTAGGCTGGCGCCACATCATCCAGTTGATGCCGGACCTACTCTTGCTCTATATTGGATTCTAATGACAGTTCCTTCTCTTGACTAGTAATGGTGTTGCAGCTCATGCTCTACCTGAACCTCTACCCCTAGATGGGGCTCTATCTTTTGGCATAGGAGGCTCTCACCCATTCGTAGATAATCTCATCGTAGACATCCAAGAAAGAATGAAACAAGTGAAATTTAGGAGTTTCTAAAGTCAGGAACGCATGATAAGGAACAAAGAAAAGTGAAATATTTCTAAGAAGGCCCTATAGCCTCTCGAAGATAGGATATGGATGTCATGGTACTGATTCGTGAGACTCTACTAGGCACTTGCTCCTATACTGGTAAGATCGATGAACCTTTCTATGATATAATTTTATCACAACCCAAAACTGAGCCATGATGGTGCCTACCATAAACCGAGTAGGCAATCCAAAATCCAATTAAAAGAGATAAATAATATACCAAAAGATAAAACTATGCAAAAACAATATATATAGAAGGGGTGCCCATAGCGTAGTTATGTATATAACAATACAAAATAGGGAAAATTTTGTGGATAAACAAACATATAGTAGTTAATTAGCTAACATATCTATAGTTTGAATTAATTATAGCTCACGACGAACATCTAGTTGTAATTACAGTTTGAGTTTTATATAGTTCGCGCGATTATACAGTTGAGTTTTGTATAATTCATGCGATTTATACAAACACTGTGTGCGAATCAAATTGTATAGCAAAATATTCAAACACTACAACTTGTATAGAGAATTATACAAACATTGTGCATGAATTATATAGTGAAATATACAAATATTATACAAAAACTATGAATTGTATAGAGAATTATACAAACGTATATAAATGTTGTGCGAATTATACAAACGCTGCTATAACTATAGCTACGAATTGCAATTAGCAAACTATAGCTATGGAGCATAATTATGATATTTTTGAGTGGCTATATGCAAAAATTATGCTACAAAATATACAAAAATGCCCGAATCATCTAGCTAGCCACCCCGTGGGCTCTCCGAGGCAACTACAGAACCCTCCAGAGCTCATCAACATATACAGTAAAAGTAAAAGCTTGAAATTTAATATGTGGGACAATGAAGCTCATCCATATATGCAGTTTTCATGATGTGCAACTTGAAATATATCCTTGGGCTCGCAATATCAAGTAAAACAACCCATGTCTCAAAAAACTAAAGGAGTTTGTGAGTTTAAAAAACATTTTCCCCTTTTTAGCCAAACTCTCGTAAAAATGGTGTTTAAGATCCCATCAATCTGAGGATGAAATGCAGTACTAAGATACAATCTAGTACCGAACTCATCCTACAAGGTCCTCCAAAAGTTAAAAGTAAATTGCGTACCTCTATCTAATAAGATGGAAATCGGACTCTGTTAAATCGATCAATGTCACAGATATAGAGTTTGGCTAACTTCTATGAACTATAAGTCACCTTGACCGGAATGAAGTGGGGAGACTTAGTTAACCTGTCAACAATCACTCATATCAAATCGAACTTACCCAATATCTTCGGAAGACCAACCACAAAATCTATTGCAATCATTTTCCACTTCTATTCAAGAATGGGCATTCTCTGAAGTGTCCCTCTAGGCCCCTGGTGCTTATATTTTACCTTCTAACAATTCAGACACTGGACAACAAAATCAACAATGTCATGCTTCATTCTACTCCACCAATAATATTGTCTCGGATCACGATACATGTTGTTTGCACTAGGATGTATAGAGTACCTCAAACTGTGAGCCTCTATTAGAATAGTTTGAGTCAAATTATCAATACAGGACACACATACCTGCCCTTTAATCCCCAAAATGCCTTCCTCATCAATCACAGTCTCTTGACCTCTCCCTGCAAGACCATATCACGAATCTGACTTAACTTCTCATCATCAAACTGTTTTCCTTTAATCTTGTCGAGGATAGAAGATCTTTCCTCCATATATGCCAATCCTCTTTTCTTAGTTACATTCAGCCTCATAAATTAATTAGCTAGAGTTTGAATCTCTCTAGCCAACGAGGGACTAGAAACCTGCAAATAAGCTAAAATTTTCATGTTTTTTGCTTTTCTACTCAAGGAATTATCCACCATATTAACTTTCTCGGATGATAAAGAATAATAATATCATAGTCCTTTAGCAATTCTATCCACCTTTTCTGCCTCAAATTGAAATCTCTCTCAATGAACACATGTTGTAAACTGCGATGATTGGTATACCTTTCACACTAGATCCCCTAAGTCATCAATTATAATTCAATGAATTTAAACCAACATACAAATGCAGTATCTTCCATGCATCACTGTTTTTCACTCAAATCAAAACTCAACTTTATAAAGGTCGTTGATAAATCCCTAGTAAGTGTGTGCCGAACTAGTTCACATTGCATGGTCATATCTCATGAACTCAAAGGAGAAAATCCATACAATCTTCAACTCTGAACCAAGGGTCTTTATGAGATATCTTATTCCTTCACTTTCTTAGATTCTTGCCATTACACAAATTTCAAATACCTTGAACTCTTTAATATACCGGACCCTTATTCGTTTTACTAACTTATTTATCAATCTTATCCTTTAATCAACAACCCATGATCTTTTTACTGCATCCTCTAAACCAAATGTTTTAGTGAAACCCTCTTTTAGGACCTTTACCAAACCAAAGTAACCAAACTTACGATCCAAGCCATGCACAAGTCCTTTTAAATGCTCAATTCCCGATGTTATCAATTATTTCTTACCTTATCAATCCATACCTTGACAAAACATACTACCACAAACGTAGACTCATAATAAAAGACTTGAATTCTGATTCCAATAGTGTCACCTAATTTCCTTATCTATCAAAATTAGCTTACACCTTGAAAATCTTTATGAATTCACGTATTTTAGCTTATTATTTATTGCCTTTCCATCAAACTTACTATATCATTCATTAAAAATACAACTGTACTGGTTACCAAACTTGAAACCACAAAAGAACTTATTACCATATTTAAGCTAAACGCCTTTAGACTTCATTCTCAAGTCTTATCCAATAGTTTTTAATCCATATAAATGATACATAACATGTACACTATCACCATAACTAGAGAAAAATAGATGGAACCACGTGTCTCCGAATCTAATTCTCCACTCTCTCTAAAGATACATTTTTGGCCTTGCAATCAGAGTAACTATCCTTTTTCTCATCTTCTTCTGAAGGTTGAAATACATCCCACTAATTATTTCCATCTATGACTCTAACTCATTTCAATTCTACTTGAAAGGTGACTCAACACATCATATAACTTTCTATACGACCATGCTACTTAGTGAATAGTAGAAAACCACAATCTTAGATACTCGTAAGTTGTTATTACCATACTGAATCTATTTAACCAAAAAATATTATCATATAGTTGCATCATAATCACAATCTATCATGAACTCTTGTTACCATCACCACAAGTCCACATTGTCATTGACATGACACATCAAACCCAGCTACACCAACCAAATCCAAAGGACTAACCCAATCTTCAATTGTCTTTACCTAAGTTTACTCCTTGGGACTTCATTTACCCATAATATTTTCATTCTTATATCGATCCACTCCCTTGGAGCTTACGATGAAATCACCGATCCTCATTTAAAATTTTCAAAATATGCTCGACAACCTAAATGCATTAATCTTATCAAAGATCTACCGCTAAAGTCTTCCTTATAAACAATGCTTAATACAAACGTATGTAGTAACAACTAGTTGGTTTCTCAACATTGAATGCAACATCAAATCTCATTATATGAGCTTGTGATACAACTGATAACTCCTTAAGTAGTTAGTATTCGTACTTGACGATCGACATATCCATTTCTATATACCACCAGTACCACACCATGTAAATCCATTAGATCCACCATTGGAACACACTATTCCTATTGAGAAGATCAAACCCAAATGGCCAGAACATTTCTACCCAATGAATAACTGCAAAACATTATCGAATCTGATATGTTCTATCTCTAGCCCAAGCTATATGCATTATTTCATAGATCAGGTCGCTATCATAAGTAACACAATCCATAACCTTAACAAAGTAAGCATCGATATTATTGTAGTAGTAGTATCATGACCCTCTTTGATATACATTTAATCTATAAAACCTTACTAGAGATTTTGACCTCAATCCTTTCACAAAGAAGTGAAATCTGTTCTTCTAGACTGAAGCAAAGTTGAATATCATATTTGGATAAGGCACGAATCCCGGTCTCATAGGGTGCAACAGACATCTTTCCTTACTCTATATTTAGGAACTAATCTCTCATTTTATCCCTCAAGGTCCGAGGGACATACTTCTCCACGAAGAAGTTAGAAGACACTGCCCAACTGCCTGACCTCTGCCTATGGTGGGCTTTCTCTTGCAATCTCTGTCATGTTCTCTCGTTACTATTGCCTCTCTGGCTACATCCCTAATAACTGGTTTAGGCATTGCTATTTCTCTAGTTTTGAGCATTTACGAAAATAGAGTAAAGAAGGTCAAATACCAATTTGTATCACCTAGATACCAATTGGATTCAAGTAATAGTATAAAAGAAAGAAGGACTGAAATTTTCCTAAAGTCCTGTAGCCTCTCCAGGAAAAGTAAAGACGTCCCTATACCGTTCTGCCAGACTCTACTAGACTTGTCCTTGTGTGATGATATCACCAAATCTAAAGCTATGATACCAAGTTTGTCACGACCCAAAATGGGCCATGAGTGGCACTAAGTTGTAGTTGACTAAGTTTCCATGGGAATTTTTGTAGTTGACTAAGTTTCCACTTTATCTATATATATATCTATATATTAAATAATTTTTTATTTGAACTATGTAACATAACAATTGTTTAAATTAAAAAAAAAGTACCACTAAAATAAAATAGGAAATGTTCATGCACATGATGTCATATTAGATTTAGAAGTCCTTATTGTTATAATATAATTATAACGACTTAGTGTTTTATAGTTTTATTAATTTAGTAAGGAAAACATAAATAGATGAAAGAGAAAAATAGAAAAACTACCGATAAAGACTCGTGACTCACTACTCCTTTTACGTTATTAATTATTCTTCTAATATTAAAAATAGAAATCTAATTATCTACTTATAATTTAGTCATCTTTTCTTATATTTCAAGTTTAAAACTCCTTACAAATTTAGACTTTTTTCATGCATTAATAATAATTTGAGCATAATAGTAAATGACAATTAGTCCTTTAATAAAGGGTAGAAAGTTGAATCAATATTTCTAAGGGTCTTCATACTTTTAAAGTAATATTAGTTATGTCATGACTCTGACCCACCACGATTGAAACCCACTCTAATTTTCTGATGGGAGAACCAGTACTACAACCCAACTAAGCAATATTAACAAGAGACAAATATTTAAAGATGTGGGAACAAATTTAAATATCAATTTAAAAGCTGGGTTCTCATAAACTTAGTAAGTTAACAAAAAAAACATGCGGAATTTTAATTTCTAGAACCTAAAAGTCATTGTACCAAAACTCTACTAACCAACAAGTCTAAGGAAAAGGGGATGCAACCCCGAAAATTGTAACATAATAAGTCTAAATAAAAGTCTAAGTCTGAAAGGATGAATTAAGAATTAAGATGGATCCATGGTAACTTGAAAGAGCTAGCTCACCCTTGAATCCGGCAAATCAATGATCCCCTAACTGAATTCTCTTAGTAGACGCCTGAAAATGCCCTGTACTCAACAAAGAAAGAGAAAGTGCAATATCAGTACCCAAAACAATTGTGTACTGGTAGGATAACATGGCTATTCCAGTAAGTGAAATATAAACAAGTAGTCACAACACAGTAAGCACACATATACAAAATACCTTACCACTTATCTCATATACCCTTTGTCTATAATATCCCAAACATCTTGAGATCTAAGAATAATTTTCATTCGTATGCACTATTTTTCATAATTTTCTTTTGTGATACGGGGCTACTGAAAGAACAGTGGACTATTATTTTCCATGACTCTAATACCACATTATTGGAAAAATGATAATCCCACCCAAGATAATATCATGCAAAATAGAAATAGCAAGAGAGTAACAGCGACACCATATATTATAATGTAGTAAATATGATACCCGAATCAAGTAATACTACAACACTAATTACAACTTGATAGTGTCAAAAGACAACTAATCTTTTATAAGAACAACATATTTTTATTTCTTAGAACTCATAATAATAGTACTTCCATACTATTTTCTCACAAACTAAGAAATAGTTTGTGGATTAATCTCTATTTCTCCTCTATTTGGTGTGTTTTTAAATGTTCAATTGTTACTCTATTTATATAGTTATTGAACCTCTTGATTACATCATTAGTGACATAAATTTGGCAACAATTTCTACAAAGTATGGTTGCCAACATTCACCAGAATTTAACTAACAATTTCAACAAATGTGGAAGCCAATTTCTATAAAGTTTGGCCGCCAACTTTCACCAAAATTTGACTAATAATTTTAAAAAATTGGCTGCCATAGCTTCCAACACTTGATCCCACATAAAACTATTCTAAAGATCTAAGTACCAAGTTCTAGCCACGAACAAGAGGGTGAACATGATCGTCAGACCCTACATTATGATACAATATAGACAAAAAGTATGTGTTGCACATGAAAAGCACTAATTATGTGAGAAGTATACATAAAAAATAAACATAGGACATAATCAATATAAAATACAGGATGCAAGACCAATATCTTAAAACATAATTAAAACCATGAAAATATTAAAAAATCATAATTATTGGTTAATTCATCAAAACATAATCATCATGAGAACTTAATTTTTTTTTAACTAGTGTGGAATAGGACCTTAACCGACACTTAAGGTCATGTGAGCTATTATATGGAATCCGATGATTTTACGACTCGACCTAGGGCCTAGTTGTAACACGGCGATTAGAATCCCAAAGGACTCCAAACAAGCATCTTAGCATATAATTCATGATCATACATAAGAAAATTAATCAATAAAGCTAAACCAAGATATGAAAGCAAAATCTCAAATAGAACATAAGTCTCAAAATGAGAAAATGACAACATAGACTCCTTTCTATCTAACATGACTCTAATAATAACTCAGTGGGAGCATAAGACAATCTCCTAGCTCACCCATATAGAAAACATAAGAGAATGAAATTACAACTGTCAAGATAAGAAATAAGAGTCATGTCCTTAAACTGTGAGGATTCACCAACAGTAAGAAGCTTATAGCAAAACTCTAACCACGAGCAGGAGGAGGATGAATATGATCATCTGTCCCTACATTATTATACAATTTAGGCAAAAAGTATGCGTTAGGACATGGAATGCACTAAGTATGTGAGAATATACATTAACAATAAACATAGGACAATACTCAATATGAATCATGGGATACAAGACCAATATCTTTAAAACATGAGTGACATCATAAAAATATTAAAATATTTATCTCATTGGTCAATGCATCAAAACATCATAATCATTATAAGAACTTACACATATAAGAGATAACCATAACTAGAATTAAGGCCATGTGAGCTATTACATGGAATCCGATGATACCCACATCGAGAAGAAGGGAGGATACTTGCCAATGTAGGCTCCATCCAATCGTTATAATTATCATGTGTTATATGTGGATCCACTATCTAGGTCATATTGGAAACCTACGGTGGCAACATAGTTTAATATACTATAGGTTGCTACTAGGGCTTAGGTCGAGCCCCCACCTCAAAGTCAGTGCTAAGTAAATCATCCCACAGAATACATATCATGTCATAATCATAAATCATACTTCTAATAATCATAAGTTCTTCAGATTTATAATTCATAAACTTGTTCATAGGAATAGTTCATTATCAAGTATTTCATGTAATGTGGGTGTAGGCCTTCCATCATTATTAATCCTTCTCATAAAAAATATCATTAGAGTCTTAAGTCACCTTCTTCATCAAGGATCTTAAGTCATTCTTTCATTAGAATCTTGAGTCACCTTTCAAGGATATCAAGTCACACTTTCTCAAAAATTGCTTGAAATATCATCAAAATATTATTCATATCATAAGGCATTCATAGACTTCTTTACATAAAGAATCTTAAAACTCATTCATAAAGCTTGTGTTGAACTAAAATTGAAAATCATAATCATATCTCATAAATCATACTTGAAACTAGCATATAGTATGGGTCCTAGAAATTATACTTGAAATCATGCAATATGATGTGAATTTTACATAATTAGGCTAATAAAATTGAAATATATCATAACTGAAAAGACCCAATGCAAATCATGAAATTAAGTCTTTTAATTGAAGAATTCATAAGAGAATTGAAAAACATTCTTTGGGATTCCATGGGTGAAAGGAACCCAGGGATGAATTCCCACATATCATACCCTTGATGAGCCCTAAATTGAAAATATTGAAAGCTTAACCTTGAAGGAATCCATTGAGTTGCTAGAGGAAGAAGAAGACCTTAAGAGAAAACTTTAGAGACAAGGCTTTGGGGGGTTTTGGGAGTTATGTTGAGAATGATAGGGTTAGAAAACTTTAGGGTAGTTAATAGGTAGGAATATAGTCTCCAAAACCATCTACATTTATTAATGAAAGTATAGAGAATGACCAAAGTACCATTCATTAAAATTGGATCCTGAACCCAAAATGAGCCTTCACCATAGATCATTAAGGGCACCATGGTTTGTGGTCCCCTCCATGGTGAGGGACTTAAGGTTTATAAAAAAATGAGTTCTGGAAGGTTTCCCATCACGAGACCCACCATGACCCGTTATGGGTACCACAATCCATGGTGTTCTTCCCATGGTGATAGCCTTGGTCTTGAAATCTTGGGGGTTGCAGGGAGGATTTCAGGAATTCCTCCATGGATACCTTAACTCATCGGTGGAGGAAAATATGGTCTGTGAATATCATTCATGAAGATGGTCTTGATAAGGTCCTGCAGGAGGTGTTCACCACAGAACCCACCATGGTCTATGATGGGAAATATGTCCCATTGTTGTTCGATCGTGGTCCAGGCCTTAGAATAAATTCTCAGGGTTTCCGAGAAGGTGTCACCATAGCTCGTGGTGCTCACCACGACCCGTGGTCCATGTTGTGGACCCTTCCCTACAGGCTTCAAGTTTCTGAAACTCCACCACGGTGGCACACCATGGAAAGTGGTTCTCAATATAGCTCGTGATAGCCTCGTGGTCATCACCTGGTGACCAAAAGATGCAATTTCTAGAATTTAATATTTTTTTCCTCATTTTCCGTCTTCCCAACTTCTGGGGTCTTACAATATCTCTCCTTTGGGAACAATCATCCTCGAATGAGACTCAAGCTAGAATGAATGGAATAGGAAAGGAATATTACAGCCCAACATGAATGTGAAACATCTCGATAATGCATAAAACATGAAGTATTTAATCTCAAGCTAAAACATGACTTTAAAACTCATTTCATGAACATGAAAGCATATAAAACCATGAGAACAACTGAAACATATAATTTGGACTGATTAAATCATAAAGTAAAGGAAAGAGATGAGGATATCGAGAAATCATATCAGTTTCAGCTTCCCATGTAGCACCCTCAACATCTTAGTTCCTCTATAACACTTTAACCGAAGCTATTTCCTTGTTTCTCAACTTTCTAACTTGCCGGTCCAGGTCTCAACTGGAACCTCTTCATATGAGACTCTCTTTAACTTCAATGTTATCCAATGGCATAATAGAGCTAGGATCACTAACAAACATCCTCAATAATGACACACGGAACACCGGATACACTGATGCCAAATCTGAAGGCAAATCCAACTCATAAGCCACCTTACCAATCCGCCTCAAAATCTTATATGGGCCAACATAGCGGGGACTTATCTTCCCTTTCTTACCAAAACACATCAAACCCTTCATGGGTAAAAATTTAAAGTAAACCACTTCATTAACCTCAAATTCAAGTTTTCTTCTTCTCATATCTTAATATGACTTTTATCGTCTTTAGGCCATTTTCAATCTTTCTCTAATGAGTCTAACCTTCTCCATAGCCTCAAATACCTACTTGGGTCCTATCAAAGAAACTTCACCTATCTCGAACCAACCAATAGGGGATCTATACCACTACCATATAAAGCCTCAAATGGAATCATCTCAATGATAGAATGATAACTGTTATTATAAACAAACTCTATCAATGGAAAATGATCACCCCAATTTCCTTTAAAATCAATGGTGCATGTTATCAACATGTCTTCTAATGTCTGAATAGTATGCTTGGTCTGACCATCTGCCTGGGGGTGAAAAGTTGTACTAAGTTTAACTTGAGTTCCAAGACCATATTGGAAAAATCTCCAAAATTGAGATGTAAAATGAGTTCCTCAATATGAGATGATAATTAATAGAACTCCATGAAGCTTAACCAACTCTCGGATATATAACATAGCATAGTCTTCAGCTAAACATGAAATCTTAACTGGGAGAAAATAAGCAGACTTACTTATTCGATCCATAATCACGCAAATAGAATCACGTTGCCTATGAGTACTAGGCAAACCAGTAACAAAGTCCATATTCAAGGCTTCCTAGTTCCAATTAGGAATATCAATGTCTTGAGTCAAACCTCCAGTTTTTGGTGCTCAACTTTCACTTTTTGGCAATTAGGACACTTAGCCACGAATTCTGCAATATCCCTTTTTATGTCATTTCACCAATACACTTTCCTCAAATCTCGATACATCTTTGTGGGACTAGGATGAATAGAATACCGAGAAATGTGGGTCTCAGAAAATATTAGAACTCTTAAGCCATCAACATTAGAAGCACACAATCGGTCTTGATATCTCAAAATACCATCTCCCCCTTAGAAGAAAACGTCAATGACTTTTTCGGCAACCGCTTTTTTTAATTCAACCAAAGCGGGATCACTTCCTTGTTTTGCCTTTACATCTGCCATAAGAGATAATTTGAAACCATTTTGCACAATAACACCACCATCCTCGAAATCAACCAATTGAACACTCAAACATGCTAATCTATGCACATCTAGAACTAGCTCTTTCTTCTCATTCTCAATATGAGAAACACTATTCATGGACAATCTACAAAGAGTGTCTGCAACCACATTTGCCTTACCCGAATGGTATAGCACACTCATAGCATAATTTTTCAATAGCTCAAGCCATCTCCTTTGTTGTAGATTCAAGTCCTTTTGAGTGAACACATATTTCAAACTCTTGTGATTGGTGAAAATATCCACATGAACACCATAGAGATAGTGTCTCCATAACTTTAAACCAAATACCATCGCCACCAACTTCAAGTCATGAGTCGGGTAATTCTTCTCATGTGCCTTGAGTTACCTTGAAGCATAAGCTATCACTTTACCATTTTGCATTAGAACATAACCAAGATCAATTCGTGAAGCATCACAATACACAACATACCCATCAAAACCTTTCGATAAAATCAACACTGAAGCGAAGGTAAGCCTATCTTTCAACTCTTGGAAGCTTTTCTCACATGCCTCGGACCATTGGAATTTCACCTTTTTTTTCAGTCAAAGTAGTCTAGAGAGATGTAATGGAAGAGAAACCTTCCACAAGCCATCTATAATAACCTGCTAAGCCCAAGAAACTCCGAATATTGGAAGAAGACAACGGTCTAAGACAATTCTTAACAGCCTCGGTCTTCTTTGGATCAACCATAATTCTTTCTCCATAAATAATGTGATTAAGGAAAGCAACTGACCTTAAAAAAATTCATATTTACTAAACTTTGTATATAATTGATGGTTCTTGAAAATTTTCAACACAATCCTCAAATAATCGGCATGCTCTTGCTCATTTCGAAAGTAAATCAAAATATCATCAATGAAGATAATCACAAACATATTCAAGTATTGCTTGAACACCCTGTTCATCAAATCCATAAAATTTTCAGGGGTATTCATTAGTCCAAAGACATAAACAAGAATTCAAAGTGATCATACTGAGTTCTAAAGGCCTTCTTTGGAATGTCACACTCCCTTACCAGGAGTTGGTGATAATCCGATCTAAGATCAATTTTTGAAAAATAGCTTTCTACTTGAAATTGATCGAACAAGTCATCAATTCTTGGAATGGGATACTTATTCTTAATTGTGACCTTGTTCAATTGCCGATAATCAATATACATATGAAGAGAACCATCCTTTTTTCATACAAAGAGAACCAGAGCACCCCATGGAGAGATACTTGATACAATAAAACTCTTATCTACCAAGTCCTTCAACTAATCCTTTAATTCTTTCAATTCTATCGAGACCATTTGGTAAGGATGAATAGAAATAGGCTGAGTATCGAGAAGAAGATCGATACCAAAGTCTATTTCCCTTTTGGGAGGAATACGTGGGAGATCATCGGAAAAAACTTCGACAACTGATTAACAATTAAAATTGACTCAAGAGTAGGAGTTTCAAAGTTAGTATCTCTAACCTGAACTAGATGATAAATCCAATCTTTGAAAATCATTTTCCAAGCTTTAAGGCATGGGATGAATTTTTCCATAAATATAGAATTAATATATTTCCATTCTATGACTGGCTCATTAGGAAACCAAAACTTAACCACATGGGATCTATAACATATAGAGGCATAACATGCATGAAGCCAATCCATGCTAATAAGAACATCAAAATCGGTCATAACAAGATATCCAAGATCAACGGAGATGACTTTATGAAAGACTGAGATTGAACAATTTATATAAACTCTTTAGCTACAACTGAATCACCAATCAGTGTATAGACCAAAAAAGGCTCTAGCAAGATCTTGAGATAAGAATGAATCTCATAGAAAGATAAGGCGTAACAAATGATAGACTAGAACCCGGATCTAATAATTCATAAACATCAAAGTTAAATACTTTCAACATACCTGTGACCACATCAAAAGACTCCTAAACTTCTTACCTAGCTTGAAGGGAATAGAACCTATTTTGGTGTGGGCCTCCACCTTGTGGAATTTGTCTACTTTGAGTAGGTTGACCTTGAGGATGCCCTTTTGTTCCTTTGTTAGGACATTCAAAGATCTTGTGAATCATTGTACCACATCCAAAGCATGTACCCATGCCAACCAAATATTTACCTTCATGATTTTTCCCACACTTGGTACATTTAAGAAGAGTAGATGCACTAACACCACCTTGTGCCTTAGGATTTGGCACCTTATTCCTCTCAAATTTTGGAGTCGAGTATTTAAAGAACCTTGACCTTGAAACTTTTGGCTTTGTCAGAAACTACCATTTCCACCATCGAATTTGGTGTGACAAAACCCACATTCAAAATGAGCCCTCTTGGACTCCCTTGCATTCCTCTCCTTAAGCTTTTCTCCTTAAATTTGCTCGGCATAAGTAATGAGCCTAGAGATATCCATCTCCTTTATGAACATAGTGGTTCAACATTCTTTCATAAACAAGTATGATACTCCCAAATTAAACTTGCTCATTTGGGTATGATAGTCGGCTACCAAGGATGGAGCATACTTGGGTAATTTTATGAACTTAAGGGCATACTTCCTCACACTCATGTTTCCTTGATTGAGGTTTATGAATTCCAACACCTTCGCCTCCCTTAACTCAAGTGGGAAGAAGTGATCAAGAAATACAACTTTGAACTTTTCCCAACCTATAGGACCATCTTCTACCCTTTTGATTATCCATTGGTTGTACCAAACTTGAGCGACACCCTTGAGTTGGTAGGCCGCTAATTCCTCCTTCTCCTCCGAAGGCACTCCCATAATCTCAATAATATTTTACCACTCATCAACAAAGCCTTGGAGATCCTTATCAACCTTGGATCCATGAAACTTGGAAGGGTTCATCCTTGTGAAATCTCTAAACCTCGATTCAATTGAGTAGTAACTACTCGCACTAGCATTTGGAATATGGATCAGAACTCCACATTCGTCACTTGATCATCCAAAGGAGAATTTGGAGCTTGTTGATCTGCTCTCTCAAAATTTCTTTGAATAGGGTAACTTCATGGAGGCATGATTTAGTAATCGCAAAGAGAAAGCGTTAGAGGAGAAAACCTTGGAGTTCAACTCTATAGCACGATAAGATCATGAAAGAATTGAAGTATTTCTTAAGATGCCTTATAGCCTCCTATTCATAAATATGGCGCGCTTCACACTAATGAATAGTACTCTACTCGATGAGGCATATTAGACTCCCTAAGACACTTGAACCTTGTGCTTTGATACTAAATTTTTAATAACCCGACCTATAGCCTAGTCATAACACGGTGATTAGAATCCCAAAGGACACCAATCAAGCCTCTTAGCATATCATTCATGATCATACATAAGGAAATTAAGCAATAAAGCTAAACCAAGATACGGAATCAAAATCTCAAATAGAACATAAGTCTTAAAATGATAAAATGACAACATAGAATCCTTTCTATCTAATATATCTCAAATAACTTAATGTGGGAATAAGACAAGATACTATCTCACCCATATAGACAAAAAAGGAGAATGAAGTAACAACTGTCAAGATAAGAAATAAGTGTCATGTTCTCGAACTGCGAGGACTCACCAACAGTAAGGAGTTAATAACTCTAGCCACAAACAGAAGGAGGATGAACGTAATTGTCTGTCCCTACATTATGATAGAATGTAAGCAAAAAGTATAGTTATTATATGGAATGCTCTAAAGTATGTAAGAATATGCATTAACAATAAACATAGGACATACTCGATATGAATCATGGGATGCAAGACCAATATCTATAAAAATAAGTGAAATCATAAAAATATTAAAACATTTATCTCATTAGTCAATGCATCAAAATATCATAATCATCATAAGAACTTACATATGTGGGAGATAACCGTAACCAACATTAAGACCAAGTGAGCTATTAAATGGAATCCGATGATACCCACATCGAGAAGGGGGGAAGCTACTTGCCAAGGTAGGCTTCGTCCAATCGTTATCACTATCATATGCTATATTCGGATCCACTATCTAGGATATATTGGTAAATCTATGGTTGGAACATAGTTTAAGAGATTAGAGATTACTACTAGGGCTTAGGTTGAGCTCCCACCTCAAAGTCCACTCAGTGCTAAGTAAATCATTCCACAGAATACATATCATGTCATAATCATAAATCATACTTGTAATAATCATAAGCTCTTCATAATTATAATTCATAAACTTGTTCATAGGAATATCTCATTATCACGTAATGTGGGTGTAGGCTTTCCATTATTACAAATCCTTTTCATAAAAATATCATTAGAGTATTAAGTCACCTTCTTCATCAAGGATCTTAAGTCACTCTTTCATTAGAGTCTCAAGTCACCTTTCAAGTATCTCAAGTCACCCCTTCTCAAAACTTGTTTGAAACATCATTAAAACATTATTCATAATCTTCCATAAGGCATTCATAGACTTCTTTGCATAAAGCATCTTAAAACTCATTCATAAAGCTTGTATTGAATGAAAATTGAAAATCATGATCATATCTCATAAATCATACTTGAAATTATCATATAGCATGGGTCATTAAAATTAAACTTGAAATCATGCATAATGATGTGAATTATGCATAATTAGGCTAAATTGAAATATATCATGATTGAAAAGACCTAATGCAAATCATGAAATTATGGCTTATAATTGAAGAATTCATAAGAGACTTGAGAAGAAATATTTGGAATTACATGGGTTAAAGGAACCCATAGATGAATTTCCACATACTTTAACCTTGATGAGCCCTAAATTAAAAAGAATGAAAGCTTGACCTTGAAGGAATCCCTTGAGTTGCTTGAGGAAGAAGAAGACCTTGAGAGAAAACTTAGGAGAGAATACTTTGGGGTTTTGGGAGTTATGTTGAGAATAAAAGGGTTAGAATACTTTAGAGTAGTAAATTGGTATGAATATAGTCCCAAAAATCAGACACATTCATTAATGAAAGTATAGGGAATGACCAAATTACCCTATATTAAACAGGATTCGGAACCCAAAATGAGCCCTCAGCACAAACCATTGAGGGAACCATGGTTCATGGTCCCCTCCGTGGTAAGAGACTTAGGATCTTTGAAAAATGGTGTTCGGAAGGTTGACCACCATGAGACCTACCACGGCCCATTATAGGCATCATGATCCGTGGTGGTCTTCCATGGTGGTAGACTTGGTCTTGAAATCTTAGGGGTTGCAAGGAGGGTTTCAAGAGTTCCTCCACGAGAGACCTTTATGGTTTGTGAAGGACAATATGTTCCATGAATATCGATCGTGAAGATGTTCCTGATAAGTGCCCTCAAGAGGAGGTCACATGGAACCCACCATGCTCTATGATGGGCAATACATCCTGTGATGGTTCAATCTTGGTCCTAGCCTTGGACTAACTTTTGAAAGTCTCAGGGGAGGGGTCACCACGGAGGTCACCATGACTTATGGTGCTCACCACGACCTTTTTCTACAGGTTCCAAGTTTTTGAAACTCCACCACGGACCGTAGTGCTCAATAGGGCTCCTGATGTCCATCCTAGTTATCACTTGGTGCCAAAAAGATGCAATTTCTAGAATTTCATCTTTTCAACTTCCTAGGTCTTACAAATGAGCCCCATATTAAGAAGGGAAAGGCTACCTTGCCAGGGCATACTCTATCATGGTACTTTCTTTAACTGAGCTATATGTGTATCCACTAGCTTCGCCATATTGACATCTTTAAACCTACGCAAGCAATGTAGTTTGGGACTAAAGGTTGCTACTAGGATTTTCTTGGATAGCTACAATGGCTACCAGATTGAACCCTACCTTAAATTCCTCTTGGTTCTAAGTCATTTAACCAATGAAACTTTTATAAAAATATAGTCATTAACATTATTAAGAAATATAATAATAGGTAAAAATCCATCTTTATGAACATAACATAAAAATAACTCATCTATTAACTTTATCATGAATATGTGAGGAAATTCCATCTCAACCTTTAACTTCTTTAACATAATCGTGCAAGAATTTTCCTTATTGCACTATAACTTCTTTGCTTATAGAATCTTTAATACACTATTCATAACTTCTTATTTAAAGCTTCTTTGAACATCATTCATAAAACTTTTATTGAAATAACTAGAAAATCATGATCATAACTCTTGAATAATGCTTGAAACTAACATATAGCATAGGTATTTGAAATTCATCTTGAAATCATGAAATGTAAGGTGGATTATGCATAATTAGGCTAATAACATTGAAATATATCATAATTAAGTAGACTCAATGTAAATCATAAAATTAGGGCTTTTAGAAGAAGAAATCATAAGAGATTTGAGAAGAAATCTTTTGGGATTTCATGGGTGAAAGGGCTCAAAGATGAATCCCCACATACCTTGACCTTTAAAAGCCCTAAATTGAAAAGAATTGAAGCTTGCCCTTGAATAAATCCTTAGAATTCACTTTAGGAGGAACAAGATTTGGAGAGCACACTTTTTAGAGAGAAGATTTTAATTTAGAGAGTTAGGGTGAGAATGAGAGGGTTAGGAGGGCTTAGGGTAGTTAATATGTTATAATATAGTCCCCAAAACCATCCACATTCATTAATGAAAACATAGGGAATGAACAAAATACCCCCAACTTAAAAACTGAACTGCACCTACACGGAAGACCCGCCAGGGTCTGTGAACGTCACCATGGGCCATGGTGGTGATCGTGGTACTTGACTTGAACTCTGTAAAGTTGAGTTTCTGAGAGGTGGACTTCATGAAAGTCACCACGGCACATGGTGTCCACCATGTATTGTAGTGCCTTCCCATGTTAGACACCCTGAAAAGTTGGGAGTTGGCTTCATAAACCACACCACGGCTTGTGGTTCACACCATGGGACGTGAAGCCATCTATGGTCCCTCCTCATCTTTTCCCTTTCAAATGGTGACCTTTACAGACTCTCTCCATGGTTCATGGTGAGCATTTTGGGCCGTAAAGGGTCTCATGAAAGGTCACCTATTGCCAAAAGCTGAGATTTTTCTTAGAAACTTCTTTTGAACCTCATTTTCTAACTTTCCAATATTTAGGGTCTTACAATATCTCCCTCCATGATAACATTCGTCCTCGAATGGGACTCAAACTAGCATGAATGGGATAGGAAAGGAACATAGCATCCTAACATGATTGCAAAATATCTCAAAAATGCATAAAATATGAAATCTTCAATCTCAAGCTAAAAAATGACTTTAAAACTCATTCAATGAACATGAATGCATATGAAAACATGAGAATGAATGAAACACATAGTTTGGGATGAGTTGATTATGAAGGAACTAAATACCTCAACTCGGCACAGAAGGAAAGAGATGAGGATATCATGACATCATATCTGCTTCAGCTTCTCATGTAGCACCCTCAACATCTTGGTTCCTCCATAAAAATTTAACTGAAGATACTTTTTTATTTTGCAACTTTCTAACTTGCCGGTCTAGGATCTCAACCGAAACTTCCTCACAAGAGAGACTCTCCTTCACCTTAAAGCTGTCCAAGGGTATAATAGATCTAGGATCACCTATGAACTTTCTAAACAAAGACACATGTAACACCAGATGTACCAATGTGAAATCTAACTCTTAAGCCACCTTGTATATCTGCTTCAAAATCAGATATGGCCTAACATAGTAGGGACTTATCTTCCCTTTCTTACCCAAACACATAAAACCCTTTATGGGTGAAATATTCAAGTAAACCCAATCATTAACTTCAAATTCAAGCTCTCTTCTCCTTACATCTATATAGTACTTTTGTCGACTTTGGGTGGTCTTCAATTTTTCTCTAATTAACCTCACCTTCATCATAGTCTCATTCACCAGCTCATATCCTATCAAGACAACTTCATCAACCTTAAACCAACCGATAGGAGACCTACACCTCCTACAATATAAGGCCTCAAATAGAGCCATCTAAATATTGGAATAATAACTATTATTATATATAAACTCTATCAATGGTAGATGATCATCCCAATTACCTTTAAAATTAATAACATAGTCTCTCAACATGTCTTCTATATTATGAATAGTATGCTTGGCCTAACCATTTTTCTGTGGGTGAAAAGTTGTACTAAGCTTCACTTGATTCCCAAGACCCTATTGTAAAGATCTATAAAACTGCGATACAAACTGAGTACCTCGGTCTGAGATGATAGAAAATGGAACACCATAAATAATATCCAACTCTAAGATATACAACTTAGCATAGTCTTTGGCTGAATATGAGGTCTTAACAAGGAGAAAATGAGCCGACTTAGTTATTCAGTAAACAACCACTTAAATAGAATCATGTTACCTATGACTACGAGGCAAACCTATAACGAAGTCCATATTCAAGGCTTCCCACTTCCTTCCATATAGGAATCTTAATATCTTGAGCCAAACCTCCCGGTCTTTGATGGTCAACTTTTACTTATTGACAATTGGGACATTTAGCCATAAATTCCGCAATATCCCTTTTCATGCTATTCCACCAATACACTTCCCTCAAATCACAATACATCTTTGTGGAACCCGAATAAATAGAATATCGCAAAATATGAACCTCGAAAAATATCATTTCCCTCAAGCCATCAATATCAGGGATGCATAATCAGCCTTGATATCTCAAAACAACATCTTCCCCTTAAGAGATATCCTTAATGGATTTTTTGGCAATCGTCTTCTTCAACTTAATCAGAGTATGGTAACTATCCTGTTTTTCCTTAACATCGGCCACTAATGATGATTCAAAGCCATTTTGAACAATAACGCCACCATCCTTGAAGTCAACCAATCGAACACCAAAAAGGGTCAATCTATGAACATCCCGAACTATCTCTTTTTTCTCATCCTCAACATGGGAAATACTATTCATGGATAACCTACTAAGAGCATTGGCAACCATATTTGTTATTCCCAGATGGTATAGCACACTCATGTCATAATGCTTGTTACATCCCCACACTCTCGAGCTCGGAATGTCTCTTAAGTTCCTTAGACATTATCATGTGAGACGAATAAGCTATGACACTATCAAACGACTCTAAGGAAGAGAGAATGTGATACCCCATAGTAGAGAAGGTTGGAAATAGAGTCATAAGAATCCAGAAGGAATTAGAGGCCAAGTAATGAGTCGTAGGACTCGATTTACCTATGTAAGCTACTAACTTAGAAGTCTTACATACTTGAGCTACTTGAGGACATACCAAGCTTACGTATCACAGATTACATAGGCTCTTAAAATAAGATGAGATTACAAACCCATGAAGAAGGGAAAAAGACGACACATGGCAACCAATGAAGGAGTGACATATGGTAGCACCTCAAGAAAGAAGGTGACCCACCTACTTGGGGTCAAGTAGGTGACCCACCTGCTTATAGGAGGTGGGCTCCACTGTCATACGATAGCCCCTCCTTCAATGCATGGATATGGTGGCCAATAGGAGATGGACACGTGTCACCCCTAGGGGATGACACCTGTCACCTCCTAATACCACATATATACACGTATATGTGACTTATACTACAGTTCACACTCTTAAACTTTAGCAAACAAAAGTTAAGAACAAACCCTAAAGTTGAGAGAAAATAGTGACGACTTGGAGGAAAAAATAAGGTAAGTCTCGATTTCATTCCATAAATTAATTATCTAGCATATACCACGATGATATAGAGGTATTAGTAGTATAAAATCATGGCTTGGTACAAAAAAAATCAGACAGGAAGCAGCCACGACGTTTAAATTGCGCTAGAGAAGTTCTGAGGCATAATTTTGGTGAATTTTGACCAATTTCGGGAAAGGTAAGTCCTTTCCTTCTAATTTGAAGTTTATGGTGTTGTTATAGGGTGTATTACACATCTTATAGGCTGATGTAAGTTTAATAAAATCTTAGAAATGCTCGACATTCGAAATAAACTAAATTGGAATTGTTATAGTTAAATTTTTTTCGTGGGAACAGACCCTACACGAGGCTCCCACCTCTCATGCACAGTCAGAGTTAAGCAGCACTCCAAGCCTTATTATACATAAATTAAAAGATACAAGGAGGGGGACATAAAACCTTACCTCCAAACCTAAGTTGGTTTGCAAGTCGGCTAACCTACTAAGGTCGGCTAACTCATTCCCGATACAAAAAGGTGCTATCTACTAATTACAAAAAAATAAACCAATGAGAGGACTCCTCTCGGTACACTATGACTAAAAAAATGTAAATGAGGGAGACTCTCCCTTTTCATGAAAATACAATAAAGTAGCCTACACTAGTCCTATTCAAATAGGCTACAAATCAACATAGCTAGTATGAAGAAAAGCAAGTATACGAAACTTCTATTTCACATGGATTGAGAAAATTCTTTTCATCTTTGTTCTTCTTATTCTTGTCATACCAAGATTGTCTAAGAAGTAGAGGAATTAAGTCCCTACAGCTTTGCAAATACTCAATCTAGGAGCTGTGAATGCTCCTCTTGTTGAAGAGTGAAAACTGAAGATGTTAATATCCAAAGGATGGCCAAAATGCAGCTTTAGTTCTGTCCTAATATAACTCAGCATTTTAGGAGTTGTTGCTGTTAGAAGTTGTTATTGTAAGTTGCAGCTTGCATCCAAGGGAGCCCAACTACAACATCTTTGGAGTTGCTACAGGAGTGGAGTTTGCTACAGCTCAGTAGTTTGTTGGTTGGAGTTGGTGTTGCAGCTCTGTAAATGTAGATGTATCCTTTCCAATCCACCTCAACTCCAGCAACCTGCATCTTTTGTAGATCTGTGAAACTATTGGTTGAGTTGTTACAAGTCTTGATGTTACAATTCTGGAGGTTGTTATAGGTTTTTAGTTGTTGAAGAGCTTGTTGTTGTGTGGAAACATACTGGAAGTCCATAACCAATTGTTGTAGCTTCTTAATGTACCTGCACTAACAGACAAACAAAAATACAAACAAGAACTTGTAGGTGTTCCTTGTGTGTTGGAGGTTGCTTGGATTGTTGTTGAAAGGAGTTGTTGTTGGATACTGCTGGCCTTCTTGTTGGGAGATATAGCTGTGTATATTTGCACTAATCCTATGTGCTGGATCAATACCTTAGTGTACCTACATAAAAAAACAAACTAAAACAAGAAAGATTGCACAAGCTAACAACAAGAAAAAGAGATCCCAGATTGCTTTGGAGATGTCCTGATTAGTTGCTGAAGATTGTTGCATCTTTTGATGTTGTTGCTTAGTGTATGTTGTTGGGGAAACCTTCAACATTCAGTGTGGAGTTCCATGGAAGTGTGTCTATAGTAGCAACCTCCAAACAAAAGCTACATCCCTGCAAAGTTCCTGCATATCAGGAAAAAAGGAAAAGTTCCAAGTGCTGATTGAGATGTTGTAGTTTTGCAATGTATTGCTGCAGGTGTGTTGGTTATTGCAGGTTGTTGGATGATGAAAATGTTGTTTTTGGGTGCTCCAAGTTGTCAAGTGTTGCACCATGCCACTTCTATACCAAGGCAGAAACAGGACTGGGCCTTTAAGTATTGCAGGTTTGCATGTACCTGCACAGCTAAGAAAGGGAAGAACAGAAGAAAAAACTAATCTATTCCTTACCTCTACTGGTAAGTTGGTTATTCTAGGAAAGCAATAAATAAGGGAGACTTCCCCTCTTACAAAGGTCCTAACTATGAAGTCTTCAAAGTAGTTATAACAATGCATAGTGATACCAAGTTGAAGAGGTAGTTAGAAAAAGAAGGAAAAGATTTAGGGAGGTTTCTTGATTCTCTTGAGCCTTCTTCTTCTAAAGCTAGTCATACCCAACTTTTCAAGTTATAAGTGTGCTATAGCTTCTTTGGGGAGGTCCTGATTGGTGAAGTAAAGTTCTGGAGAAGTGCATTTGTGACTGTGCTTTGACAAAGCATCAGTAGTGGAATTGGCTTCTCTGAAGGTATAGTTACACTTGAAGAGTTGGAATTGGTTGATGATGTTATTCAACTTGTCCAAAAGCTCTTTGATGGACCAGAGGGGTTTTGCTTATTGTTGCAGCTACTTGATGAGAAGCTTAGAGTCCACTTCCAGCTCTACCTGAGAGTATCCAAGATGAACGCACCAAGAAAGGCCAAAGATAGCAGCTTCAATCTCAGCTTGGTTATTTGAACCTGTACCTAAAGGGACATCAAAGGCAAAGATGAGATGTGAATGAGCATTTCTAAGAATTCCACCTCCACCTATGTTGCCAGGGTTATCAAGGGCACTGCCATCAGTACTCAATTTGACCATGTGGCTAGGTGGTTTAATCCAGCTCACAAGAGTGATTTTGATAGCATGTGAACACTGATCAATCAAAAGGACCAGTTCTTTCCAGCTGGTTGGCTAAGTAATATAGAGGAAAGCAGTATTGAGCAAGTTATGAGTATCTTTGTAGATAGAGAACTTGACTCTAGCAATATTAGAAATTTTTCCACCATATTTAGAGGCACATATGTTTTTCCAAAGATTCCAACAAATGAAGATGGGGGTAGCTTGTAAGATTAGCTTGTGGGCCTGATTCTTGTACTTTGATGTCGACCATCTCATCAATAGGGTTCTGAGGGGTGTGTACTCATTATTAATTCCCAAAGAATCAGAAAAAAACTTCCAAATGTTAGTAGCAAAGGATCCAGCAACAAAGTTATGATCAATGGTGTCTTGGCCAAGAGTTTAACAGTAATAGCATTGAGAGGAAGCTTTGCCAAATCTGGTAAGATTCTCATTGGTGGGCAATTTCCCTTTAAGGGCTCTCCAGACCAGGAAGGAACATTTAAAAGGGATGAGCTTGTGCCAGGTACAAGTGTTGAGTCTAGTCTTGGGCCTTTTGTCTCTAATAAGGTCCCAAGTAGTAGAGCAACTAAACTCCCCAGTGTTGTTAAGAGTCCAGCAAGGTTGGTCTTATTGGAGGGGTTGATAGTTGATGTAGGTAGCAAGAATGGTAGAAACAAATTATGGAGGGGCTTTTTGAATGATAAGATCAACATTCCATTAGCCATTGTTGATGAAGGATAACACCTGAGTATTGTTGAACCTGTAGCTGCTAGAAGAGTAGTGTGCTAAAGGACCAATACCTAACCAGTTGTCCTACCAAAAAAGACAAGAACCAGACAGAATTTGCCATTGAATATGGGGCTCTATGCTGTGCTTGTTGTGCATTAGATGCTTCCAGGTAAGGGACTGACCAGTATGCCATTTCTTGGAGATGATATTAGCCCTCTGACAATACTTGGCTTTAATGAATTCTCCCCACAAAGTGTTCTTGGTTCTAAGAATCCACCATTGCTTGTATTGAAAGGATTTAGCCACATCAGAGATTTGTCTAACCCCTATGACCCCCTCATCATAAGGGAAGCTCAGGTTCTTCCAGGAGGACCAGTGGTACATCCTTTTATTATTCTTCCATCCCCAGAAAAAATTAGCAATGATACTCCGAATTTGTTTGATGGTGGTAGAGGGAGGGGTACTAGCTGAAAGAAGGTGTATTGTCATGGCTTGTATGACATGCTTGACAAGTATAGATCTTCCTCCATAGCTCAAGATATTTGCATGCCATCCAGTGATCCTGTTAACAACCTTTGCAATGAGGTCTGAGTAGTAGATAACCCTTTGCCTACCAATATAGATAAGACATCCTAGGTAAGTTATGGGGCTATTATTTTGGTTGAAACCAGTAATACTCTTGATCCTCTTTACAGTAGAATGGAAGGCATTGGAAGGGACCATGAAATGGCTTTTGTGCTTGTTGATCAATTATCCAGAGACCTTTTCATAAGCACCTAAAGTCTCTATGATGAGCTGCAGGGTCTGCTTTCTACCAAAAGCAAAAATAATGATATCATCAGCAAAGCTAAGATGATTGATCTGAGGACCCTTTTGAGTCATATAGAAACCATGGAATTGAGGGTGATGATGAAGCTTATTCATGAGTCTAGAGAGCACTTCAGCACCAAGGATGAGTAAGGCAGGGGAAAGGGGGTCACCCTGTTTAAGACCCCTAGTAGAATGGAAGAAACCATGCCTTGAGCCATTCACTATGATTGAGTACCAATTATCTGACATAATTCTCCAAGCCATGTCTATGAATATTTCACCAAATCCCATTCTTTTCAAGACCAGACAGGTGTAGGACCAAGAGACCCTATCATAGGCTTTGGCCATGTCAAGCTTGATCACAACATTGCCTCCAATGTGAGGCTTTTTGATCTGGTGGATGATTTCCTAGGAAAGCATGATGTTCTCAGAAATGCACCTATTTTTAACAAAGCCTGACTGGTTGAGGGGGATGAGGGTAGGAAGAATAGGGGCAAGTCTTAGACAGAGAAGTTTGGAGATGATCTTGTTGGTAAAATTACTAAGACTTATGGGCCTGAATTCAGAGATTTTGGTAGGATGGTTTACTTTTGGGAAAAGAACCAGGCAAGTATGGGTAAAGTACTTAGGCATGGTTTGTCCACAAAAAAAGGAAATGAAAATATTAAGAAGGTCTTCTTTGACGATATCCCAGAATACTTGGAAAATTTTTCTATTCATCCCATCAGGACCAGCAGCTGAATTAGGATTCATGGAAAACACAACAGTCTTCAGTTCCTCTATAGAAGGCAAGGCTTGGAGTTCTTCATTGTCCTTGTCAGTAACCATAGGAGGGATACATTGAAGGGCCTACTACTGGATGTATTTCTCCTCCCCAGTAAATATTTGTTGAAAGTGCTCACAAGCTGCTTCAGCAATTTCAGCATCACCTTGAACCCAAGAGCCATCCTCATTTTGGATCCTGTGAATGTATAGCTTTCTCGTCCTACCTCTAATCAAAGAATGGAAATATTTAGAGTTCATATCACCTTATTTGAACCATTGTAGCTGAATCTTCTGTCTAAGAATAGCATCTTCCATTTTCAGGTATCTAATATACTCAGCATTGATGGCATAAAGCTTGGACCTATTTTTATTGGAATTCATGTTGATTAGGTTATCTTCTGCTTGTTTAACTTCCTCGTCATACTCTTTAACCTTAGCATAGATGTCTCCAAACTAATTTGTGGACAAACTACTAAGAGTAGTAGCAAGTCTCTTCAATTTTTGGTGAAAGACCCACATTGGATTACCCCTCTAGAGATTTGTTCCAACAATTCTGAACAATGTCCATAAAGGAAGGTTGCTCAGGCCAGCAGTTTAAGAATTTAAAGTACTTGATGGAATTATGATATTGATCAATCATTTCCAAAAGCAAGGGACAATGATCAGAACCCACAGAAGGGAGATGAGTAATGGTAGTATGGGGCATGGTTTCCAGCCATTTATCATTAACCATTCCCTTATCTAGCCTCTTCCAAATTCTGAACATAATGCCCCTCTGATTACACCATGTGTATTTTTGACCATTGAAGCCAAGGTCTTACAAACCACAGGCCTCAATAATGCTAATGATCTCAAGACTCTTTCTCATATTATACATGACACCTCCAAGCTTTTCTTCAGGGTCAGTGATAATATTGAAATAACCTAGGGTACACCAAGGAAGATGAGTGGATGACTGTTGCAGAAAACTATCCCATAGAGGCCTTCTGAGATGGTCCTTACATTTGGCATAGACAAAGGTAGTAATGAACTAATTAGGGCTCATTACATGAGTGATATCACAAGTGATCAACTACTCATCATTCTCCAAAATTCCGCAATCCACATCCTTAGTCCAAAAGATCTAAATCTTACCATTTAGATTATGAATGGCATAGTCCATATTAAGGTAGTTTCTAAAGTACTGCAATTGAGTGTTATCTGAAAAAGGCTCCAATATAGCAATAAGGGAAATATGATGGATATTCTTGAGGAGTATAATCCTTTCCATGACACCTTGGGTATTAATACCCCTCACATTCCAGTTGAATGTACTAATTATTAGGAGGTTTTGGAGGTATATAATCTTGTATTTGGTCTACCTATGGGGGCAGAATAAGTAGGGCTGCTTGGTTTAGGACTGAAACCTGTCATGTGTATACCTCTAGGGGATAGGCCCTGAAAGTTAGACACCTGTTGAACCTCATCTGAAAATACATTATCCCTGAAGGGGCTGAAAGCTCTGATTAACTGTTCACTCACAGCATCGTCTTTATCATGATTATTCATTGGCTGATTATTATCCTCCACTTCATTCTCTGATTCACACACTGCATATTCATCAACCCTAGGAGGAGCTTCAATATTGGTGTATTCTATAGTTGTCTTAAGGGTGTTGCCTGCTGAATGTGTGGGAGCTGTGAGGATGTAGTGATCTTGGAGGGGAGGGATATCCTTACCCACCTGATCATCATCAATCACAAATTGTCGGCAACCCTGATCTGATTGTTGTAGTGCTATGCTATCAAGGAGTTTAGGAATTTGCCATTTCTCAGCATGGTTCTTTTCATCAATTTTCTTCTTTATAGTATCCCTCCTTTTCTTACTCAACCTGTTCTTCTTTGCAGTAGAGTTTTTTCCACTAGTGCTGGCAATAGACCCCAAGTCCTTGGCCATAGAACCTTTGTTAGTTAACATGGTAGAGACCTATGCAGGATTATTTCCTTCTGCAGTTTCATAAGGTGTTGAATCAGTCATATCACTACGCTCAGTGGTTGCAGGAGCTCTAGGGTCACTCCTAGGGTTAGTGTTTTAGTTCTCATGGAAAATATGAGATAAATCCCTTCCCCTTTTGGTTTCCCCTTCCTGTAAGTTAGATTGTGTCTCCTTTACTTTTTTATCCTAACCCCCAATAGCTTAGTATCAACAATATTAATAAATGGGGGCATCCTGGGGATTGGGAGGAGAAAGTCAATACCTGGGGACCTTGATTCATTGTTTGCTAGATTGGTCTTTTGAGTAATACCTATTAAAACAGTACTTGTGCATTCAATATGGGGGGAATGGGTCTTTGGGAGAGCTAAGTCAATACCATGTCATTGGAGTTTGGTGTGTTCCTGCATTGTTGATGAACTCTTCAGACTTGAGTTCCTTTGGTTGAGAGGTTCTCCAGCATCTTGGTTAGTGGTTTGATCTTATGTAACAAGATCAACATAATTATTAGAAGTATGAGTAAAATTAACCGACTTACCTTCCCCTGTGATTTTTTGTTAGAGTTTATCACTTTTCCTGTTAATCTGTGGTAGACTAGAGCTACTCACATTATTTTATTGAGGCTTGCTTTGTCCCTTGGATTATGAGCTGTAATCTGTGGCTGAGCAGGATCATCAGTTGTAGGTCCAATTATGTGTGTCTCATCCTGATCTTTGTTGAACATGCCCTCCTTGACTTTGTTCTTTTTAACAGCTTCCTCTTCTTTTTTTTTCTGTTCTTCATCCCTCCTCTGAATATTGCAAGTATGTATCAAGTGACCTTGATATTTGCAATACATGCAATAATCAGGTACATTTTCATATTGGATAGTCTGCCACCTTCCTAGAGATTTATCATCTTTATCATATCCCATCCAAACATGGGGAGGTATTTTTTCAATGAGGTTCACTTGTAGTCTCACCTTAACTATGCTTCCCCTTGTTTTTTGAATGGAAGCAGTATCAAGATAGAGTACTTTCCCTACAGAGGCTAGCAGGGCAGTTATAAACTCCTTGTTGTAACAATGCCAAGGTAGTTCAGGTAAGGCTACCCAAATTGGCGCTATTGGAGTTTCTTTATCAGGTTTAAAAGTGGGTGTCCATGTCTGAATCCTCATGATTTGGCCCTCTATTGTCATTCTCTGTTTGGTCCAAACAATAGTATAGTCCAACTCATTGTCCAAATCAATATAGACATGTATAGCATTAAAATGTGCTATTTGGACACCTCCTGAGAGCTGGGTTTGAAGGATGAAGCTCTTTCTTATCAACTTTATTTTTGGCATGGTATTGCTAAATTTGCCAACCAAAGTGTACTTGCATCTTTCAGCTAGTTTATGCATGAAGTCTTCTGTTTGAAAGAACACAGCAGGCAGGCCCTATTTGGTAGTATACTCAGGGGTGGCTAAGTCAAAAGGAGCCTCATTCTTTGATTGGTTTGATATGAGTTTGGCAGCAAAGGACTGAATTACAGTATAGGGGGCAGGTTGAGGGACCTGGTCCTTCAAGTTGGGAAAGTTAATTTTCTGGGGGTTTTGATTAGTGTTACTTGGTTGAGTTTGAGTATGGGCTGATTTGATTGCATGATGTTTAGGACCAGTATTAGCAGAGCTGCTGGGCACCTTGGGTTGATTATTCTGAACATGAGTGTCAAAATTGCTAGATACCTTAGGAAAGTTATTATGGAGAATAGTAGGCTGCTGGTTGTGACGCTGGTTACTAGGTTGAGAATTGGCATTGTTAAGCACTTTGGGTATAATTTTAGGGTGGCTAGTAATCTTGATGTTGATAAGATTGGGACCACTGGATTTCAAAACATCATTAGTCGAAGGCATAAAGTTGGATGGAATAGACATACCTGCAGTTGTCACTCCTTGCGACTAATTTTTTCCTTGAAAATTTTGCTCGACATGTAAGGTATTTTTAACATTATCATTCTGAAAAGTTCTATTATGATTGGTCACAACTCGAGTTTCCATTGATGACTTAATGTTACATTGATTGTTGGTACCTCCAATTTTTTGAATTTGATCTGGAATATGATCATAGTGATCACACGCTTGTATTCCGTGCAATTATTATTGTACTTGGTCCTGTAATTGAAAAATTTTCTAAAAATTGAACTGCTGAAGCTGCTAGTTTTTTGCTTAACTTGTTAGCAGAGGTCTCCAAGATATTCGAGGAGCTAGGGAGAGATTTGAGCTGGCGCTTGTTGCTAGGAAGATGTATAAGACCCTCATGAATATTTTGGCATTGAATTTGGTCCGATTGGGTTGCTGGAGCTCCGGTGCTGACATTGTTTTTTTCACCGGAGATTGCTACGCTTGTGAAAATTGAACCCTTAGCTACGTCTTGACCTTGAGAACAAACCTAGAGGGTCCGATATCTTGAATGTCGTTAGAGCTTGTTCGAATATCTAGGCATAGCTCCGGTGACTCTGTGTTCTTCAGCTTAGTAGTTGCCTGATCAGTGCTTTCAATTTGTGCGGTGGTTTGATCCAAATTTTGGACTGTATGTAGTCCAAATGATAAGGAATCATATGCACGAGCTCTTGTTACTTAAATCAATCCGTGATTTTGCAGCGCGATGATTTTGTGAGCAATTCTCAGCTCCTCCTCAGAAATATGAACAGTGATCACAGTTGTTTTTTGCACTGTTACAACTTGAGTCAATCTTGCTTTACCTGAAATTGTTACTGTTTTGTCAGTATTTGTTTGTAGATTCAAAGTACTCATAGCTAGATTAGAGGTTGATTCTTCTTGAGCTATGTTCTTATTATGGTCCGGTGGTATGTGGGGCTCCACCGGCAGTGGTGAAGCCATTCCGGCAGTCTTTTGCTTATGAAGATGATGAACAGTTCTAGTTACCATTAGAGATTTGAGAGAAAATTGCGAAGGATTTGTTATAGTTAAATTATAGTTGAAATGAGGCGTTATGCTTGTGAGAGCTGCTGCTAGTCATGTGGTGGTGTGTTGCAGGGCCTAAAAGTATTCTAAAGGAGGTGGGGGAGCTGCTGGTTGCATCCACATGACCCCCCCCTCTTCGTACGGTTAAAGGTTTAGTAAAATAGAAACTAGAAACCTTATTTTGGTATCGTAGTTTCGAGTGAGTCATTTGAAGTTTATGTGGTATAAGATTGATGTGAATTGTATATATATATGCTGCAGGTTATTGTTGTTGGTTGTCTGTAGCTATTAGGAGTATAATTGGAAATTCGGATAGGGCACATTATAGGGGAGATGCTGCCTGATTTTCGTTAACTCTTTAACTAGTTAAGGAACTAGTCGAGAAGGCGAGAAAGAGGATGAGCTCTATAAATACTCGTGTGTAACCTAAGGTGCTGAAAAGCCTAAGGTTGTTGATGCCTGTACTACTTCCATGTTAAATAGGTTTGGAGGACGACGACATGAACGTGATTAAGGGAAGTCTGTAAGAGGTATGTGAAGCTTTCTCTTGGCATGTTTTTGACATAAGTATATAAGGCTATTCTTCTTTCTTTTGGCATGTCTTAGATATAAGTTATAAATGGTTTATATATGAAACATGGGGATATTTCCATTTGTAACGCTCTGAGTATAGTTCGTAGTTCTCATCCACTTTGTAATGGTATAACTCCTAAAATAGTTGGGTTATTGCCCTTTTAGGCTTCTATATGATAAAAGGTAATACATGTAGAGTCTATTGCTTCTTTCTTTTGGGATGTCTTAATTGTAAATGAAATGAGATATGATATGAGTGTAGAGGTAGTTCCAGTTGTAAGTTCTGATTATAACTCATGACTCGAGTTTACTCCTAAATGCTAAGGCTCTTAAGGTAGCTGAGCTATCACCCTCGAACCTGCTATACGTGAGATAGTAATTGGACATGCAGGAAATAGAAACTATAACTCTTATTCAATTCTTGATACTGAAGCTCCTATTCCCAAGTTCTGAATATTCTATATGTCTCCTATTCACTCATTGGCGGGAAAACTCTCATCGTAGTTGAGCTACCTTTCCTGAACCGTCTATATGTCAATTGGTAGTAGGGATATAAGCTCCCATTCCTAGGGACTCTATGATGATAGATGTCCCTGATTTCCTTAAGACAGTTGGCATTACCTAAAATGTGTTTACAACTCTTGAGACTTCACTTAATATAGCCCTAGGGGCACTTAAAGGGCACCTGAGATGATTATTATCCCGATCCACGAATGATAGTCTATATGACTACCTTATTAATAATCCACCTATGTGTGGTTGATAATGACATCGAGTCCCATAAAAGGCCGGATACGGTATATGATAATGACACCGAGTCCCATAAAGGGTTGGGTACGGTATATGATAATAACATTGAGTCCCATAAAGGGCCAGGTACGGTATATGATGATTATGACACCGAATCCCATAGTGGGCCGAGTACGGTATATGATGATATGATTATAACACCGAGACCCATAATGGGCCGGGTATGGTATGATAAGATATGAAGGTATGAGAGGGTAACAGTATGATATAAATGTGAACTACTCCCTTCACCGAGTCCCTCACTAAAGAGCCGGAAATAATAGACAAGCATACATATGAAAATATAGTAATATTCTTGAAAGGTATGAAATGATGTCGTATACGATGGTATAATGCCGTATATATTGATTTGGTAACACCGAGTCCAACGGTGGGCCGGGAGTGATATGTGAGGGTGATATACATTCCCTCTTTTCATAGGATGTAGGTATAGTGAACTCTTAACTATCATACTTGTTTCCTGCATTCCTATTTCAGTTGTTATCTCAATTATGTCTTGTTATTCTTTATATACTCAGTACATATATCGTACTGACCCCACTTTCTTCGGAGGGTTGCGTTTCATGCCCGTAGGTACAGACACACTCTTTGGGTATCCGCCAGCTTAGGGTTCTAGTCGGTAAATTTAAGAGGAGCTCCATTGAATTGGAGCCAATCCTTTGGGTATTAGACCTTCTATGTATATATTTGTATATTCATGGGTACGGCGGGGGCCCTGTCCTGCCATATGTTGCTGTTACTATTCTTAGAGGTCTGTAGACATATGTATGTAGGTTGTTTGTGAGTTCATTTCAATTGTGCCTATACGGCATGTTGTAAATGTTTTTATGTTACAGCAGCCTTGTCGGCTTGCATGCCCTTTCATGATATGGTTCGAATGGAAAGGTCCACACGTACACAAAAAAAAGCTTTAACTCATTGGGATTTTATAAGTAGTATCACTTTATGCATAGCTCGATTTGACTACAGTGGATAGGTATGTATACGGGGTCCAGGTCGGACCCCAGTCACGGCCTATAGGGTTAGGTCGTGACAATGCTTCAATAACTCAGTCCCTCTCCTTTGTCCAAGATTCAAATCTCTTTGAGTAAACATATATTGCAAGCTATTAGATTGGTGAATACATCCACTTGAACACTAAAAAAGTAGTGTTCCACAACTTCAAAGCAAATACCACGGCCGCTAACTCATAGTCATGGTTTGGGTAGTTCTTTTCATGCTCCTTAAGTTGCCTAGAAGCATAGACTATTACTTTATCATTATTCATTATCACACAACTAAGACCAACTTGTGAAGCATCACAATAGACAACAAACCCATCAAAACCTTCCGGCAAAGTCAACACCAGTGCGGAAGTAAGTTTATCCTTCAACTCTTATCTCATGCCTCAGACCATTAGAATTTCACCTTCTTTTGAGTCAAAGTAGTCAAGGGCATTGCAATGGAAGAGAAACCGTCCACAAATAGTGTTTTATAACTGTCTAAGCCCAAGAAATTCGAAATATCTGAAGAGGACAATGGTCTAGGCCAATTCTTAACCGCTTTGATATTCTTAGGATCAACCATGGTACCTTCATCACAGACAATATGTCCAAGAAAAGCAACTGATCTCAATCAAAATTCATACTTGTTAAACATAGAAAATAATTGACGGTCCTTGAGAATTTGCAAGACAATCCTCAAATGATCGGCATGCTCATCCTCACTTTTAGAGTAGATCAAAATATCATCAATGAACACAATAACAAACATATCTAGGTATTGCTTGAACACCCGATTCATCAAGTTCATAAAAGCTGCAGGGGCATTCATTAGTCTAAATGACATAACCAAAAATTCATAGTGACCATATCGAGTTCTAAAAGTTTCTTTGAAATGTCACATTCCCTTACATGGAGTTGATGATAACCCGATCGAAGATCAATCTTTGAAAAGTAGCTTGCTCCTTCAAGTTGATTGAAAAAGTCATCAATCCTCAGAATAGGATACTTATTCTTAATTGTGACCTTGTTCAATTCCCAATAGTCAATAAATATAGGGAGAAAACCATCCTTCTTTCTAACAAATAGAATCGGAGCACCCCATGGAGAGATACTCAATTTAATAAAACCCTTATCTAACAAATCTTTCAACTAATCCTTTAACTCTTTCAACTCTATCAGGACCATATAGTAAGGAGAAATAGATATAGGATGAGTATCAGGGAGAAGATCAATACTAAAGTCTATTTTTCTTTTGGGAGAAACAACTGGGAGATCATCGAGGAAAACTTTTGAAAACTCATTAACAATTGAAACTGACTCTAGATTAGGAGCTTCAAAGTTAGTATCTCTAACTCGAACTAGATGATAAATGCAACCTTTGGAAATTATTTTATAAGCTTTAAGGCATGAGCTAAATTGATTTTTAAACACAAAATTACTACCTTTCCATTCTAGGAATGGCTTATTTGGAAACTGAAACTTGACCACGTGGGTCCTACTATATATAGAAGCATAATATGTATGAAGCCAATCTATATAGAGAATAACATCAAAATCGGTCATATCAAGTTGTAAAAGATCAACTGAGGTGATTTTATGAAAAAATGAAACTGGGCAATTTCTATAGACTCTTTTTGCCACAACTGAATCACCAACAAGAGTATAGACCAAAAAAGGTTCTAGCAAAATCTCGAGACTAATAATGAAACTCATAGCAGGATATAGAGTAAAAAATGTATAGTAGCATCCAGATCTAATAATGCATAAACATTAAAGTCGAAGACTTTTAACATACTAGTCATAATATAGGGTGAATCCTCTAACTCCTGACGAGTCTGTAGGGCACCACTCAAAGTAGTAGCACGCTGATTCGGATGGTAGTTAGCCTGAATCTTAGTCTGGGGTGTAGCTCCACTCATACACTCTTTTTCATGATGACCTGACTTCTCACACTTATAAAACACATCCATCGATGACCGCTCCCCAAATCTTGCATCATACAATTTTTTATCTTGATGCTTTAAAATCTCTTTTTCGGTCCAAATCAATCACCTCAATAATGGATGAAGAAGAATTAAAAGAAAAATATTGAATGTATGCACAGGTTCACAATTTATTGATTAGGATTGAGAAAGGCATATAGATAGCTATTGGTGAGCCTTTCACTATAACTGTACAACTATTACTTCTCCATAGTTGAAATGAATTCCTATCATCGGATGGGCAATAAGAATAGTTGTTTTATTATATACCCTCTGATCATTCTTGGAGGGAATGATACGAGCACAAACAAACTCAATCCACAATTTGACTTCAAACTTCAGATCATGATGAAATATTTTTCCTCCCATAGTATCTCAAGTTGGCTGGTACACTGCGATAGTATTGGCAACCATAAGAGGTGATAGCCTTTTGAGGTAATCTTCTCAAAAAAGATAAACCCTTCAACAATCGGCTTAGTCCCGCGCATCAATAAGAGGTAGCCAGTTTTTGGTAGTGAACTATTGGACAATATTCAAGAATTTCTCCACTAAACCAGCTAGATTGAACCTCTTTTTTGGCATGAATATCTAATTGTATTGGAGAGAGTGTACCTCTCCTTCATCCCCTTTATACGAAAACAGATGTGCTCTAAGAGGGATGGGGGAAATACCTTTCAAGAAAAATTTCCTCCAATTTTTTCCAATTGGTAATTGATCCTTTTGGGAAACCCGTAAGCCAAGTGGTTGTTTCATCGGTTAGTGAGAATGAAAATAATTTTAGTCGAAGATACTCTTGGAAGAAGTTCATTGCCTTAAGAAGGAGACAAATATCCATGAAATTTTTAATATGGCAATATGAATTGTCCACTTCCCTTCCTCTAAATAGTCCTTTCATTTGAAGTAAATGAAGCATTGGATTGATTATTTGGAATTTGAATTTACCTACATCTGGTGGTAAGCGGCTCTGTGGGTGATTCATTTGCAACAAACTCATTTACAAAGTTTGCATCTCCTATACTTTCTTTATCAATCGCTTGCTCCATCTTGCCCTATTTTTGGCAAGCAACAAAGAAAAAAACCACGTAACACGAACACTAATTGAACACAAGTTTGAATACAAAATCAATAAAAGATGATTGTTAACCAGCTCCGGCAACGATGCCATTTTTGATGAACACTCAACTGTGTCTCATATTTCAGAGCATAGGCGGTCATTTTTAAAACAATACCCAACTGATTAGGTTAGGGTTGAATCTTAAGCATTGGTAGATAGGACACTTCTTTGATTGATTCAACAATTTAAATAAATTAGCAATTATAGTTCTTCAACATATATATATATATATATATATATATATATATATATATATATATTAAGTAGTGAAAACATGAATTTATAACAACTTTATATACCAAGACTGGAAAGGACTAGGGGTGCATGCATAGTGATTGGGGTTTCAACTCGAATAAGCTAATATTAATCTCAACAAAAGAGATCGGTACATCAATAATGTTTGATCTAAGCTACGCTTTGATATTCTCTTGAACTATCAAACGTATTTCTCTTGGTTTCTTCCAAACACCAAGACCCTTTTAAACAAAATACCAAACATTGCTTGAGAGATGGACTCTCCCTAGATCGCATTATTAAATGATAAATTATTTGGATTATCCCATCCTTGGCTCAAAATTGAGTCTTACCCAACTCTATTTTGCTTTTTCAAGACAAATGTGTTAGAGATCTCAATCAATGTTTGCAACCACTGATTTTTTAGATTAAAACTTTAAAATAATAATAGATCTATGTCATACAATCAATTTTTAAGAAGATTAATCAAAACCCATTCGGGGTTATACACCCCCCGTTAAGCACACATATCCCTAAATATGGATTTAGCTACTCATTAAATAGGAAATAAACACAATTCCCATAAAAAAATCTTCATTCTAATCTAAATGATGAACAAAATTTGAATCCAAGCTTTGGAGAATACAATATTAAAGGTTTATTTTTCACTAAGCCAAGGGTTCTTTACTATGGAGATGAAGGTTCTATATCTCTAGAAACTTCTCTCTACTCTCTACAATTGGTAAAAATGAATTGTGAGATTAATGGTATATAATTTCACAAATCCCTACTTTTTTCATTAAAACTTTCTAAAGGAAAAACTAATTTCCTTAATTGCATTTTTAGTCCATCAGCTTTCCTAGTGATACTTTCATTGGACCACTGAATTGTTGATCCTCTATTGTAAGACGCAGTTGTGCCTGACTTCAATATTTAGTGATTCCAAGAGCTTCTGTGCAGGGACTGGTGAGCCATTAATCATCCATTGTACTGCACCATTTCTAGCGTATATACTAATACAACTTGCTCCATTCCAATTGGTGATTAGCCGGCGAGACGCCTGTTAGTATCTATAAGGCATCATTTCTTTTATAGATGTGCTTTTGTGGTTTTTAGCTTCAAATCCTTTGAATATACTTTTTCTAAGAAATTTTTACACATAAAACCCTTTTAATTAACATTAAAATATGGGATTAATTCAAGAATTTGAGTCTAATGAGTTGGTAAAATACCAACTCATCATATCACATTGGTACATTTGGATCAAGTACGACACCGGTATACTAACAATTGGAATAGGTACTACACTGGTGCACTAATAGTTTGTGTGTGGGTTTCATGAGAGAACCGAACTAGTTGTTGTTTTACTATTTATATTATATATGTTTGTCAACTACTTCATTATATTGCATGTATGATATGATTAGAAAAAAGGAAATAAGATGATTTAAAATAATAAATGTTGTCACCAGCATGAAATTAATGTGTTTAACTGGGTGTACAAGTGTGATTCTTATTCATGTTATTTATGATTGTGATACATGATATCATCGAATGGCTTGGGTACCATGCCTAGGATAAGTTATCATTTGTTAGCCCAGGTACCATACATGGTATGAGTTTGATTGTGTATTGGCTTCTCAAGTGGATCAGGTAGTTTGTGATCTTGTGGGACATGTTTAATGTATTTATAAAATCAAGACTTGAGACTGATAGTCTAATTATGTTATTGACTTTTTGTGATATGTGTTAGCCATGTTAGTCCATGAGTGGTTGGGTTTTGGTGTTTACATGCTAGGATGGTTCTAATGTAGACCAGGGTGACATGTTAAACACCATAGGTTATGTCTTAAGGATCCTTTAGTGGTATGGGTTACTTGAGAGGTGAGTGGGACTGAGGTATGGGTGAGCATGATGGCCTGCCATGTCTTATATGATTATTAGGTTAGGTTGATAATCGAGAATACTTAGTGTGTATCAAGGGTTAGGATTGGAAAGCCCTATTGTGGATTGAAAAGCCTTAGTGTTCATAAAGTATCAGGCTTCAGAAGTCTTAGTGTACTATAAGGGGTAGGCTTGGTAAAGCCTTAGAATGAAAAGATTGGAATGATAAATGATAGGTTTTGTAGCGAAAGAAGGTAGGAAGTTGGGATTAAAGTGTACTAGTTATGGATGGTGTATCCAGGATAGTAGGGGTATGGTGACAAGGTTTGGAGTGCATAATTATCATATTGCATGTTTTCTTCTAACTATTTACATGATATTATGTGGTGATTTTGGGTTGACTAATGATACCTACCAGTACGTGTTGATTGTACCGATACTACTTTTTTTATACATTTTGGTATAGTTGGGTTGTAGGATCAATGATGTTTATTAGGTGAATATGATGATGATCTTTAACAACTTCTATTGCTTTTTTCCTAATGCTAGGAGTTGTGTATTATTAATTTAAATATCTTATTCTTTTGGAATTTCTTGTACTTATTTAGATTAGTTCCTTGGAAGGGTTTTCTTGGTAATTTTAAAAGGCTTTCAGTGTATTTTCATAATTATTTTATATTTATAAAGACCTTTCTTATATTTTCTTAATTTTTACATTGACCTATTTTTAAAATAGGTAGAAGGGTTCTCCTATCTAGGTATTAGAGTAGATGCCTGCATGGTCCGGTTGATTGGATCGTAATAATTTGATACCATAGCCTAGATTACCGATCTGTTAGTACATGAGAAAAAGTAGAATAGTATCCTATGGATTGGTGCGTTGATGTCCACATCTAATTCTTGGGAAGCTATGAAATATTCTAGGATGTCATTCCACTTCTTTCACTCATTTCGTGCGGTTTGTCGCTTATGTTATGGTTTGCATCCAATTGATATCTCAAGATTCTAATTGGTATCTCAATGAATTAAACTGAATGTCGTAGTCATGGCTGAAGGGACACAAGCAAGAGAAATTGGAATCGGGAAGGTTCTAATTGGTGTATGGCTTTAAAGGTTGTATAAATGCATGAATGGTTGGTTAATGGATCCATGAAGCAAAATAAGTTAATAATTTTTATTTTCTTTTGTGATGTAGCTTGAAATTGTGATTATGTGCATATAGTTGCCCAGATAACTTCCAGTGTGTGAAGTATACTTGTCTGAATGATATGATTTTATTATGTGCAATGGTCTAGTGATAAACTACAATGTGATTAATGAACGCATTTCTGATGTTTTATATGATGTATTTATGATGAGAGGATGCAAAATTCTTAATTGTGTATGAACTTACCATTGGTAAAGATAGTAAGGAAAAAGAATGCATTGTGATGGTAGGAAAACTTTGATTTCAGGACAGTCAGGCTTTGTTGGGAACCATGAGAAAAAGGCTATTTGATGTGATAGCAAAAATATGATGTGATAAATAATCTTCTGGTGTATGCATGATTGTTTTCTATGTGTTAAAATGATGTGAAGTTCTGATGTGTGTATTTTTGGGTTTTGGCCAAGGATGTGCATTGTTGGGCTTGGTCTTGTGGTTATATTTGGGACTTAGATGCGATTTCTAGGGTTATTACTAATAACAGAAATGGTGGATGGTTGAATGTACGGTTAGTTATTATTTAGGATAAGGATGAATTTTCCTATTTGATGTTGATCTTATGATGATTGATGGGTGCTATCCTGGGAAAGGTGATCTTAGGTAGTCAATTTATGACCAGAAAAATGTAAGGGGCGTGACAACTCAAGTTGGCTGAACAGGTTCTATTAAAAGTGTGACTAATAAAAGGAGTCATGAGGTTTGGCAAGAGAGGTGAGCTTAGCCTTAGATGTATCGGTCCGTTTGACTTTCTTGATACCATGGGGCTGCTACCTTAAAGGTTAGAATTGCCTCCCAATTTATATGGAGTCCATCTAGTGTTTCTGTAACATTCCTCAAAATGCTCACAAGTGCCTTAAGAATGTCTTGAGAATAGGCCACTCACGTAATGCATTATCCTTAATCTTTTTGGTAAATCTAAATTCAGAATATCGATCAGGGGGTCAAAACCTGCGAAAAAATGGTCTCGGTGGATTTTTAGGACTCGTATATCAAAAAATAGATTTTTTAAAGAAATTGCACAAGACAGTAAAGTGCACGCCAAGTCCGCATCGCGGACTGGCGATGGCTTTTGTCCGAATTTACTTTTTTTAAGTAAGGACACTTTAGACTTTTTCCTAATTGTTAATTAATGAACCTAGACATTTTTTAGAACCTAATTCAGCTCTATAAATTAACCTAAACCTCTAATTTTATTCACTCTTCTGCAATTCATCTACTCAAATATTTCTTTCTCCATAAAAGACTCTCAAGGACTCCATTGAAGACTTCAAATAAATTCACTCAAGCTCTCCATCAAAAATTTCTTCCAAATTATTTATTTTTCTCACTTAAGGTATGTGGGTATTGAATCATGGATTCTTTCATTCATGAAGCCTAATCAATTTCTCAAGTTTTCTATCAAATTAAAGTATGGTATTTTATGGGTTTTATGATCTCTATTCTAATTGCATGAATTATGATTCAAATTATGATTATGAGTCTATTTTGATATAAATTGATGGTTATTGCATTGAATTGAAGAGTTTTTCCATGAATTCTCCTACATTGATCTCTAGGGTTCATGATATTAATCATGGGTATTTTCAATTATACTTTCCAATGATATTATCTTTATGAATTATGTATGGGCCGATAGAAAGTATATGATCATGTATGTTTTCAAGTCAATTTCACGATTTTCAAATTAATTAATCATGCATTCATGTCTTACCCTAATTTCAAGTATAAGGTATGACAATGAATTTCCAAGTATGAATATGTTTATGTATGTATGATTTGTAATGTGGAAGGACAATACCCACATTTCACTTATGTTATGAAAATGAGCTACTCTATATTTTCAAACCTATGATAATGACTATGATATATGTTCATTACTATTTCTATGCTATGTATGTATTCCATGAGATTTGACTTAGCATCGAATGTGGACTTGAGGTGGGAACTCAAAATATGGGGTTCTTTTATAAAGTCTCTTGTCCTAGAACTACATGCCACCATAGGAACAAAGGGATTAGAGGAGAATACCCAAATCTTAAGAGGTGACTACACGAAATATCAAGGCTTGGAGGTGAGTACCCGAGTATAAGAACTAGGGGTGAGTACCCGGTTCACATAACCACTTAGTGGATCCAAGTAGGTATGTAGAGTCTACCTTGACGAGTAGATTCTCCTTTTATTCGTTGTTTGGGGAGACAACGGGATTCCATGTTATAGCTCACATGGTCTTATTGTCGGTTATGGTTCATCCCATATATGTATGATCTCTTATATATGCCATGATTTAAATTATTCTTTTAAAATGCTTTGGTCATTATAATTTTCTCATGACTCTAGTTATCTCATCTTATCATGTGTTTTACTCGACCATTGCGTCTCATGATTTACGTTGCATGTCATGCCCTCATACTTAGCACATTCCAACGTACTAATGCATACTTTTTGTGTAGATTGTCTCATAATTTAGGGGTTGAGGTTGAAGATCATATTCATCTATGTGGCTAGTTAAGCTTTCCTATCCGGAGGTGTATGTGGTGAGTCTTCATTTATCGGGGACTAGTCATCGAGTTGGCTATTGTTTTCAAAGACTTTTGTTATGTTTCATATTGAGGGTGGGCTAGGGACATGTCTTAATGTGATGAATAAGTATTGTTAATGACCGAGAAGCCTTAGTGTGTACCAAGGGATAGTCTTGAAAAATCTTAGTGTGCATAAAGTGTCAGGCTTGGAAAGCCTTAGTGTACTATAAGAGGTAGGCTTGATAAAACCTTAGCATGAAGAGAGTGGAATGATAAATGGTAGAGCTTGCACCGAAAGAAGGAAGGACTTTGAAATCAAAGTGTACTAGTTATGGATAGTGTATCCAGGATAGTAAGGGCATGGTGACCTGGTTTGGAGTGCATAATTATCATATTGCATATTTTTTTTACTATTTACATGATATTATGTGGTGGTTTCGGGTCGACCGATGATGCCTATCAATGCGTGTTGTTTGTACTAATACTACTCTTTCTATATCATTTGGTATAGTCTGGTTGTAGGGTCAACGATGTTTCTTAGGTGAAGACGATGATGATCTCCAACAACTTCTACTTCTCTTTTCATTATGGTCGAAGTTGTGTCTTATTTATTTTAAATATCTTATTCTTTTAGAAGCTCTTGTACCTATTTAGACTAGTTCCTTGGGAGGATTTACCTGGTAATTTCAAAAGAATTTCAGTGTATTTTCCTAACTGTTTTAAATTATTAAAGAGATTTCTTGTGTTTTCTTAATTTCCGCAGTGACCTATTTTAAAAATAGGTGAAAGGGTTCTCCTATGTAGGTATTAGAGTTGGTGCCTGCACAGTATGATGGGTTGGGTCATGAAAGTTTTCTATGTACATATATATTTACTTAATGTGAAATAAAAGTAATTCTTTTGAAAATTTTAAAATCTTAAAATTTATCTCTATGAGGTTGAAAATCAATTTGGTATAAAAATAAAAAGAATTAGAAGTGATAAAGGCCATGAATATAAGTCTAATGAGTTTAAATTCTTTTGTTAGATCTCATTGAGAATAATCCATGAAAGTACTCCTCCTTATTCTCCTGCATCTAAAAGTTTAGAGGAAAGGAAAAATCAAAATTTTATTAAATTGACTAACATTATGCTTATTGATTCAAATGCACCTCCAAATTTATGGGATAAAGCTATTTTGACTACTTGTTAGGTGTTGAATTGGGTGCCTCATAAAATATAAAATTAACACCATTTGAATTGTTGAAAGGTCATAAGTTAAATTTAGGATATCTAAGAGTTTGAGGTTGTCTAGCCTTTGTAAGGCTAATGGATATGAAAATTACAAAGTTGGGTAAGAAATTTATTACTTGTGCTTTTCTTGGTTATGCTTCAAATAGTACAACTTATAAATTTTTTAATCATAAAGATAATGTAATAATAGAATCAGATGATGCTATTTTCTCATGAAAATAAATTTTTATTTGATTCAAAAAATAGTGGGTATCAAAGGATTGAAGAAAATATTTTGTCACTACTTAGTTCTTCTACTTCTATTTTGAGAAATAAAGAAAATTATGATCTGAGTCAAGAAAAAGTAAAAGAGCTAGAGTAAAAAAAAATTGGTCCTGATTTTTTATGTTTTAACGTTGGAGATAATCCTCTCACTTTACAATTTATTTTTTTTATCTACAATAAAACCTCTATAAATGCATATGCTTGGGACCGGAAAAAAATATTTATTTATCGAGATTATTAATTTATCGATAAATGCATAAAATATTTATTTATCGATAAATAAATATTTATTATTTTAGAGAGTATTTTGCAGTATGTGCCATAAGAAAGAAAAAAAATATTTGAATTAAGAATTTCAAAAGTTTAAATCTAGAAAACTAAAAAGTGTAGTCTTTGCATATTTATTATTTAATATAGAAAAACTAAACGAATTTAGTGAAGTTTAATGTTTCTAATTGTATTCATATATATAGAATATGAAATGTGATGGATGTTGAACATCTTTTGAACTACCCTAACGAGAATGATACAGTTATGGAATCGCCTTTAGAGGAAGAGATTATTCAATCTGTAATGAATAATGATTATGAGAATGATCCTGAACAAGATGATAGTAGCATTGTCCCACATGTATCGTCAAATGAGGCATTTCAAGCAGTGACTACATTGTCAAACTATTTGGTACAACATGAATAAAATATTTCAGAAATTGTGTTCGCTCTTCAAAAAATTAAGGATGAGATTATTTTTGGTTTTGGTGGGAAGAAAAAACAATCAACTATAGAATCATATTTTAAAAAGAAATAATTATTGATCTAGTATTATTGACTGATTAAATATATATAAATTCTTGATGTATTCTAATAATTATTACTTTATATTTTTTCTGGGCCTTTAATACTTTATTTTTAATTATTATCTAATGCATTTAGCGAGAATATTACTTTAATATAACTGGCCCAAGTCGGAACCAGAGAAAAAATATCCATTTAGCGAGATTATTAATTTATCAAAGTTTTACCGTAGATTCTAAATCTATCTATCTACATCTACACTACCTTAAAAGTGGGAAGCCCCTTAACTAAAAGTTAAATTACTAATTTATCCTTCTAACCTAAAACCTTATTTGATAATAATAAAAGAAAAATAATGCCTACCCTACTAATTAAGAGATACCAAAGCTTCGGCCAATTTGAAGAATACCTTGCGCCAAAGAAGATTTTTCATTTTTAATATTTGAACGAAACACTTGGCCCAGTGCCTTTTGCACGATGGAGGATATGCCACCAATATGGCGTACTAGCCATTTTTCAAATGGTATATCAAAAGTGATCAGATTGATTTGGGCAAGAATACTTTCTCAATGGTAAATAACAGTTTTTCCCCTCCTTTCAATTTTAAGATGCTTTCGTAAGTGCTTATAGAAACAAAATCGTTTTGCAACAACATATTTCCGTATTCTTGACTTCATCGTTTTGAAGCAACATATATTCTGATTGTTAAATTCTTTGTATTTTGTATCCAAATGTGAACTGAATATCTATTACTTATTCAATGAAACTTTTGGAATTAAAACATCCGTTAAAGAACATACTTTAGCCAAGTTAGTAATAACTATACTATAGCTTTGTGAGTACTCATATTTTAGTTACTTATTATAAAAAGAAATAATTATATGCCAAAAGTTAAATTACTAAAATACTCTGCTTTTTGAAATAAAATAAAAAAAACTGATGTCGATTCATTCTCCAAGAACCACCACGCTTGTACATATAATGATGCAATTCTTTGGATACACATACAATATAAGAGATACACATGGGAATTGACAAACCTTTCAATCTGAGATTTTCTTTTACTTTGTATCCTTTTATGTGCTAATTGGTATGCTATATAGTAATGTTGTTATATTTTTCCAAGTATGTGGGATTAATTGCTAGATCTCCCACAATCTAGAGGACTTTGAAGTTTCCTACTTTGTATTTTAATACAGATTCGACTGAATAATTACTTCCAGTAAATTTCACATGCATTTAGCTTTTTATTCTTTTTTTCTTTCGTTATGCTAAGAAATTAATATAGAAAATTGAGCTTTAACTTTTTAAGAAAGGAAAAAAATAGCATGAGGTAATTGTTTTAGAGTGTGCTTCTTGGCTTATGATTAATATATTATTTTGTTTATATAAATTATGATCGTACTTAATTGAATCATAATTGAGTACACCAAAAGAAGACATCACATGTATTATATACTTTATAATACATCAATCTTGGAAATATTGTAGTATCACATTTTAATGTTAGATTTGCAGAATTTGTAATTTTATATATTGTCAAGCTAATTACTTGCAACAAATTAAAGTGCACCAGATAGATTTTATGTGAGATCTCCTTATTTGCCTTGAATATGATTGTTGTTTTTTATTGAACGTATAACATTGTTTACCATTTTGGAATTCAAGAAGAGGCATAGTAAACATGTGTAAGTTTTATCTCCGGAACCGAAGATTCATTCAACAAAGAAAATTAGAAAGGATAAGATTGATACATCAAGGAGAAAAGGCAATGAAATTGGGTACTTTTGTAATTTCAATATTATTTATCAACCAATTATGTTTTTCCTTCGTGGAACATAATTAATTCAAATGTAAAGGTGGATAAAAAAAATTATGATAATTTTGAAGTGCATGTTTGTTGTGTATAGAAATAAATTTGTTAATTAAAAGAATAGAGAGACAAATAACTTATTAACTATAATTATGGAATATTAGATATGAGCAATAAAAGCTTCTAACAATTATTAATAATATTAATTGATATTATTTTATAAGATTGTACACCACATGCACGTGCCTGCCGTGAAACTAGTTCAGAACTCCTAAATTTTCAAAATACCCTCCTTATTTAATTATTTTTTTAAAACAAGACATGGCGAAGAGGTGCTATGGTATCTTAAAACGTCACTACAATTAAATTACAGAAATGAACGGTTACATGTATTGGAATTTGAAATGTTTCACCAGTTGTTTGTTCTTCACTTTGGTATATACCCTCTCACAATTTTCCAGCATTCTTATTTTGATTTGTCTTTAACCATATTCTTACCATTCCCATTTTGGTCTCCTCTATTTCCTCTTCCACTTTTTTGTGTATTTGTAAATTGAGATCATCTTCTCTATAGACAATCTTTTACTAATTTTACCAACCAAACACTTGAACAATTTTTTGAGATATTATTTGCTAAAAAGAATGTCTTCTATCATATACTACCAAGCATACATGTGATGAATTCATCATTCCATTTTTACACATATTTTATTCATCTTGTACTATTGTTATTTTACTCTGTTAATTTCATTGCTTATAGTTGGATTTTAATGGTAAGAGACATTGCCTTTCTAACTTTGCAGTTTTCCCTTAAGTTATTAATGTAGGATGCTTTAAAGTTAAATAATGGTAAATAGAAATGTATATCACTGAAATGTCCATGCTGATTATATCATTTTCTCTCATACAATTTGGAAATAAAAGTAAGACATAAGTTTCATTTTTCCAATTAAAACTCTTTATGATTATCTTTTATTTTTATATGAAATAAATATCACATATTTTTAACTTATTCTCCGAAATTTGGGATTATAATATAAATATGCTAATTTGAGAATTATATTCAATTATTAACCATTGTGATTAGTATTAGTTATGCAATACATCATGGAGAAATAATTTTATATTGCTTTGTACAAAAAAGAGTATAAATTTAATATTATTTCAGCTATTTTTTATTTACAGAAAAGACAAAATAACTAAAAGATTTTTTACATCTTTCAAGAAGTGTGCAAATTTTGATTTAACTGATAAACCAAATCAAAAAAATATTATCAGATTTATCACTATGTTGTTATCTATTTCATAGTTTTCAAATAGGGTAGAAAATCTCAGGCATATGTTCGTTTTTTATGGGTTTTCTAGGGATATAATGACAAAAATGCTTTTTTAAAATATTTTTTTGATGTTTTACTCCGAACTCCAAATGATGTAAATTTGGTATCGTTGGAAAGAAGACTCGTAGACCTTTAATTTGATAGGTTGTGGGCCACATAACTCTTAATATTCTAAGATCAAGGCAGAGTTCATTGCTCGTAAATAGTTCTGGGAGCTATAAACTATTAATTTACAGTTCTGGGAGCTACACTTCGCCGTCTCCTCTCCACCGGCGAACAACCACAGCCACCACCGCAATCCCCCTCCCGTCGCTCAGCCGGCGAAGGCCAGGAGACAGCCGCCGTCTCTCTCTCTCCCTCTCTTCATCCTTTCCTTTCCTCTTCTCTCTCTAGTCGCCGCTCCGACCGGCGAAGACCACCGGCGAACGTGGGACCAGCAAACTCCGACAAAGCAACATTCGTCGGACTTCGACAATCCTTTAGAAGTCAAAGTTGTCGGAAATCTCGAGCCCCTGCGTAGGTGAAGGCAGATCTGTAAAGATCTGTAAAGTTTTGTCTAGTTTTTCCGGCGAAGCTCTGGTTTTTCCGGCAATATTTTTTTTTTTTTTTCAGGTGTACATATCTGTATTTTCGGTGACGAACAACAGCTGCAACTAAACTAAACTAAGTACGCCGACGTGAACAGTATTCCGACGTGAACAGTATTTTCTGGCGGCAACCAGGTTCATTTCTACCGGAGTTGGTACCTCCGGTTTTTATATCTTTATATTCTATCTTTTGTTCATATACTTGTAGTTACATTTTGCCGATTTTAAACCCCCGAATAATTTATTAGTTCATACTCATTTTCGTGGCTTTGGATAGTGATGGTAGACTAGGGTCATGTTCTCGCTCATGGACGGGGACGAGGGTAAGGAGAGGTAATTGGGTTAAAGGAGCGTCTAGACTGAGAATAGGTTCTTGGAACATTGGGACGTTAACGGGTAAATCCATAGAACTGGTTAAGATTCTAAAGAAGAGGAAGATTAATATAGCCTGTGTCCAGGAGACAAAATGGGTCGGCTCTAAAGCTAAGGAGGTAGACGGGTATAAGCTTTGGTTTTCTGGTAAATCGAAGTATAGAAATGGAGTAGGCATTTTAATAGACAGTGATTTAAGGGATCAGGTGGTGGAGGTTAGGAGAGTCAATGATAGGATGATGTCGATTAAAATGGTCGTTGAAGGGATCACGTTGAACGTTATTAGTGCTTATGCGCCCCAAGCGGGCTTGTGCGAGGAGGATAAGAGGCGCTTTTGGGAGGAGTTGGACGAGTTATTGGGAGGCATACCACCTACTGAGAAGCTTGTCGTGGGAAGGGATTTCAATGGGCACATCGGATCTATTTCGGGAGGGTATGATGATGTGCATGGGGGCTTTGGCTTCGGGGACAGAAATGGAGGAGGAACCGCACTGTTGGATTTCGCAAGAGCTTTCGGATTGGTGATAGCCAACTCGAGTTTCCCAAAGAAGGAGGACCACTTGGTAACCTTCCGTAGTTTAGTGGCTAAAACTCAGATAGATTTTTTACTCCTCAGGAAGGATGATAAGAGTTTGTGCAAAGACTGTAAGGTCATCCCGATCGACAACCTTACAACCCGACATAAGCTCTTAGTGATGGATTTAGGGATAAAGATGACAAGGACGAGAAGGGTCAGGGAAGAACGACTTAGGATCAGATGGGGGAGTTTGACAACGGTTAGTGCCCTTGAGATGGGAGAGAAATTGAAGGATATGGGGGCCTGGGATAGTAGTGGGGATGCAAACGATATGTGGGATAGGACAGCTAGTTATATTAGGGTTGTAGCAAAGGAAGTGTTAGGAGTCTCGACAGGTAGTCGTAGTCGGCATCGAGGGGACTGGTGGTGGAATGGAGAAGTGCAAGGGAAAGTGGAAGCAAAGAAGGTGGCGTATGCTAAGTTGATAGAGAGCAAGGATGAGGTGGAGAAGTGGACGAATGGAGAACTGTATAAGATAGCGAGGAAGGAGGCGAAGTCGGCGGTTGCAACGGCAAAAATGGCAGCTTTTGAACGTCTCTATGCTGAACTGGAAGAGAAAGGTGGGGACAGAAAATTATTCAGGCTAGCCAGGGCCCGGGAGAGAAGGGCACGCGATGTAGATCAAGTGAAGTGCATTAAAGACGAAGACGGAAAAGTATTGGTAGAGGAGACCCTTATCAAACAAAGATGGCAGTCATACTTCCATAAACTTTTGAATGACAAAGGGGACAGAGAAATTGTGTTGGGAGATTTGGAACATACAGGAAGGAGTCACGATTTTGGGGGTTGTAGGAGTATTACGGTCGATGAGGTTAAGGATGCTGTTCGTAGGATGCGCTGGGGAAGAGCGACCGGACCTGACGAGATCCCTGGAGAATTTTGGAAGAGTGCGGGCTCGGTAGGTTTGGAATGGCTGACTAGGTTATTTAATGTCATCTTTACGACGGCAACGATGCCCGTAGAATGGAGATCGAGCATCATGATCCCGCTTTACAAAAATAAAGGGGATAGCCAGAGCTGTGACAATTATAGAGGTATTAAGCTTCTAAGCCATACTATGAAAGTGTGGGAAAGAGTGGTAGAGATGAGGGTGAGGAGAGGCGTGTCTATTTCAGAGAACCAGTTCGGATTTATGCCGGAACGCTCAACTACAGAAGCCATCCACCTTATGAGGAGACTAATGGAGCAATATAGGGAGAGGAAGAGAGACTTGCATATGGTGTTCATAGACTTGGAAAAAGCTTACGATAAAGTCCCACGAGAGATACTATGGAGATGTTTGGAGGCTAAAAGTGTACCTGTAGCGTACATAAGGGTGATCAAGGACATGTACGAGGGTGCCAAAACCAGGGTAAGAACAGTAGGAGGGGACTCAGAACACTTCCCAGTTATGATGGGGTTGCATCAAGGATCAGCTCTTAGCCCATTCCTATTTGCCTTGGTGATGGATGGATTGACGCGACAAATTCAAGGTGAGGTGCCATGGTGTATGCTTTTTGCGGATGACATAGTCCTCATCGATGAGACTCGTAGCAGAGTTAACGCTAAGCTGGAAGATTGGAGACGCACCTTGGAGTCTAAGGGGTTTAAGTTGAGTAGGTCCAAGACAGAGTACCTAGAGTGCAAGTTCAGTGAGACACCTCAAGAGGTTGGTGCGGAAGTTAGGCTCGGGGAACAAGTCATCCAAAAGAGAAGTAGTTTTAAGTACCTTGGTTCTATCATGCAAGACAGCGGAGAGATCGACGAGGATGTCACACACCGTATTGGGGCAGGATGGATTAAATGGAGGCTCGCCTCCGGTGTGTTATGTGACAAGAAGGTGCCACCAAAACTTAAGGGCAAGTTCTACAAAGTGGTCGTTAGACCAGCTATGTTATATGGGGCGGAGTGTTGGCCAGTTAAGGTCTCCCACGTGCAAAAGATGAAGGTTGCCGAGATGAGAATGTTGAGATGGATGTGTGGGCATACTAGGAGTGACAAGATTAGAAATGAGGCTATTCGAGAAAAGGTAGGAGTGGCCTCGGTGGAAGACAAGATGCGGGAAACGCGACTGAGATGGTTTGTACATGTGAAGAGGAGAGTCCCAGATGCACCAGTGCGGAGATGTGAGAGGCTGGCCATGGATGGTTTCAGGAGAGGTAGGGGTAGGCCGAAGAAATATTGGGGAGAGGTGATCAGACAGGACATGGCACATTTACGACTTACCGAGGACATGACCCTAGATAGGAGGGTGTGGAGGACACACATTAGGGTAGAAGGCTAGTACATAATAGTTTTATTCTCCTTTATTCGTAGACGTATTAACGCAATGTGATTTCTTGTACTCTGATGTATGTTATTTATGGTATTTATGTTATTATCCAATAATAATATCTACTGTTTTTGTGCTTTGATTATACTATTGTTTGGACCGTATTTGTCATCTACTTATTTACTCTAATATTATTGTCTGACCTTTTTCTATGCTTTTATTGAGCCGGGGGTCTTTCGGAAACAGCCGTCCTACATTGGTAGGAGTCAGGTCTGCGTACACTCTACCCTCCCCAGACCCCACGATGTGGGATTTCACTGGGTTGTTGTTGTTGTTGTTGTTGTTGTATATAATCATTTGAAGTTGACCCAAATACAATGTTATATCAAAACTCAATCAATATGGAAACTTTCAACTCAACTTTTTATTAGAGGATTCTTATGACCTGAATTCATCTCTAAATAACTTCTCACAATAAAGAATTGAACTTAACACCTATGCATAATTAAGAATTAACAAGTACGATCCTATACAAATGAAGAATGGTTCGAGTCTTACCTTAGAAATATTTGAGTTGTTACACATGCATAATTGATAAAAATACTTGTGTGATTGTCTCTTAAAGACATGGAATCAAAAGGCATAATTGCTGACTTAAACAAAAGTAAAAAACTGAATGGTGATAATTATGATATCTCAAATCGTAAAATATGGTATGTAAAGAAAGAGAAATGCTCTTGAAGGTATCAACCATGTTTTAAATCAAGAGGCACCACTGCACAATACATAAGACCTTGAAGCTTATATAGCTTGGAAAAAGGTTGACTCCGTCGAATAATAGTTAGTTTTGTTGTTGATGACTTCATTCAGGAATGTGAGGAATTTTCTATTGCTCATGTGATGTGGACACACTTATGAGGAACATATGGGGGTACATCTATAACCCTCCTCTGACAACTGACTATCAACTTTGCTCTTATAAGAAGTGTCATGTTGAAAATGTCAAACAACACCTTAGGGTGATGTCATACATGATAGTTCAACTCAAAAGTGTTGGTCACGTTCTCTAAGATGAGCAACAAGTCCAGGTAGTGATCCTGTCTCTTCCCAATAATTAGAAATATTTGAAGGTTAACTAGACTCATAATGATAATATCAAAATCTTTTTTGATGTTTCCCGTCAGGTGTTGCTCAATATAATCTAATGTTTTTGTCATGCTGTGAGCTTAAATCCTGGGCGTGGCCGACACTCAAAATCATTGTTGATCCCAAGAGAATCATTGACCTGGTTGACTAATGAGTGGAAGACTAAACACTTATTTGAAAACTTTAAAGAGATGAACATCTAAAAGATCATTAAACATAACTTACCCAAAACTATGACACTAAATCTAAATCATAATATCGATAATAATAATAATAATAATAATAATAATAATAATAATAATAATAATAATAATAATAATAATAATAATAATAATATTGTTTAAAAATATTTGAATATAAAAGACTAAACTGTCTCACAATCTTATCTATGAAGTCTTTACTAAACTGAGGATAGGTGCCAGAAAAAGATCCACGGCTACCTAGATAATAAAATAAATGTCTACTAAAACTGAAGGACATAAATAAATCAAAGCCCTCAGAAAGTAAGAAGGTCTCCACTAAAAGCTTATAGAGATGAGATCTTAATGAAGCACTTGTTGCCGATTCTGAACACCTATATTTGCATCATTTAAAGATGCAGTACTGAATGACGTCAGTACATGAAACGTACAGTATGTAAAATGGCTTAATGAAACAACAAGCTATCTAAATAAATTGAACTTTAACCAATTGAGAAGTGATGTCACAACCCTGCCTCATTGTGAGTGGCACCCACACTAACCCTCCGGTGGGTGAACCATTACTAACACAAATAACCCAACAATACCATTCTAATAATCCCAAAATTATGCATTTAAATAAGCGGAAGCAGTTAAAACAAATAAAAAATGAGGTCCCATAAATTCAGATAGGTTTAACAAAATATGTGAAATTAAACACCATAAAACCTGAAAGTCATTGTACCAAACCTCTGTTGAAGTCTAGAAATAAAGAGATGCAACCCCATCAACAAATAATAAGCTAAATGTTTGAATGTCTTCATCCGAAAAAATGGACAAGAGCTAAAAGGAATCCACAACAGCTTGAACAAACGACTCACCCTTGAATTCAAGTGGAAGCAGCTTCATAGTTGTGGTCTTTCAGCAGTCACCTGAATATGTCTTGTACTCAATAAAAAAATCAAGTGCAGAATCAGTACACAAATACAGTGTACTGATAGAATCACACGGCTAGTTTTCTGAAAAGAGGTTGTAGATAATGAATAGAATAAATAATTTTCAATAATACTTGAAAGTTAGATGATTCATCACCAAATTTATAAAATAATTAAATGTAAATGGATCTTAGGGACAAACTTGAAACTAGATGGGTCTATTGATGAATATAAGGCTAGACTTGTTGCTAAATATTTTAAGCAACTAGAAGGCATATAATATTTTTAATTTTTTTCTCTGATAAATAAAATTACATCTATTAGACTTCTAATTTCTATAGCTATAATTTTTTATTTGCATTTTCATCAAATGGATGTAAAAATTATTTTTTCAATAGTGACCTTAATTTAAAAAATTATATGAAAAAATTTAAGTGTTCTGTTGAAGTAGGCCAAGAAAGTAAAAGGTGTAAGCTTACAAAATTCCATATGACCTGAAATATACACTAAAAATGGAATAAAAAGTTTAATTCTTCCATGATTGAACATGATTTTAAGATAAATGAGTGTGATAAGTTCATATATAATAATTCTAGGAATAATTCACATGTTGTTATTTGTCTCTATATTTATGATTTATTGATCTTTGGCTCTAACATGAACGTTGTTGGAGAAACTAAAAAAAATTCTCAGAAGTCATTTTTATTTGAAAGATCTTGATGAGATAATTTATATTCTTGAATATGTGATGAAATTTTTCTTGACCAGTCACATTAAATTATATAATTTTCTTGATTGCAAACATAGTGTAACTCTTTTTGGTTCAAGCATTCACTTATTTTATGTTCAAAGTGAAAATATTGTGATAAATCAATAGAACTATACTAGATTAATTGGAACTTTAAGATATGTTACTAATTGCACTATGTCACACCTCGTGTAATTCTAGCCTACACGGAGTTTGAAAACCTTGATAAGAGTTGATGAGATGAACTCACCCAGTGGACCACGAGTATCCTATACGACCCGTAGAGAGTTCTACAAGTCATAGGGACGCCTACTAGACCTTCCCAACACTTGGTAAAAATTTTAGATTCTGAGAAGCCACCCTACGACAGAGCTTACGATTCGTAAGGGTTTCAAAGAGTCATTTCTATGACTCATAGAACCCCTTGACACTTTGCCAAAATTTAGAACTCAAAGTTACTTTTATGAGTGGAGTTGATAACTTGTCAAAGAGTCTATGAGTCGTGAAAAAAACTTGTTGAAGAAGTTCAGAGTCTGAGAGATGCAGTATTTGGGGAGAAGTTGTCTCGATGAGAAGAGTCCACGACCCGTAATACCTTCTACGAGTCATAAATTTGACTCGTAGACTGATGTATAGATTATAGCCCCATTCTATGACTTGTTTTGTATGACCAATAGACTCTTTTATGAGTCATAGAACTGATATGTAGATGTACTAAACCAATTTTAATGGAGGGTAGCTTGGTCTTTTTCCACCCTTTCCAAACCAAAATTCTAGACTATTTTGAGTCCACTATTAGTATGCTGAACGCCTAGACTCTCATTAACACTTAGTTTATTTAAGATCACGGATCGGAGATGTCATGACCCCGTATTTGGGTGTAATAACACTCGCCTAATCCACTAAGACAAGCCAGCCTAAGAGTCTAAATAATTCAAAGTAATAAAAAATAAAAGCAGAAAATGTAAAGTCTAACGTGATATAAACAAGGATAAGCGGAAACTGATTTTATACTACCCAAGACTTAGTGTCACATGTACAAGCCGCTAATTCAATAAAAATGAAGAAGATACATGTATATATGTTTTAGTTCCCAAATAGAACATCATGAAATAAAGGACGTTGAGAGTCTGCCGAAGAGGACAAGCTGCTACCTCTCAAGTGTCTAGAAGCTCGGCCTGATCGAGGATGCACTAAATGTGGAGGTCCTGAGCTCATATCCTACATAAATATAGAAGCAAGGTATGAGAACCAATAACACGTTACTCAGCAAAATGGAAACTAAATCCTAAGTAAAGCAATGCAGAACACGAATACTCCTAATATCTCAACCACAACCCTCCACAACTACACATCTGCACTCAGACAACCCAATATATATAGTTTATATCACAATTTTACTAGAATACTAAATAGTTCACACTAGAAAGCACAAATACTTCTCATCACTATGCTCAGACAAGCACATTTAATCTCAGATCATAATCAATCATAGGAATAAATAAATGTAAATGCAATGTGAAATATCATAATGCGTGTCTATCTTACGATACACATCCACTGATCACCTTAGACTGAAACCCATGGGGGCCTCACATAGACTATGTATCCGCAAAAAATGACCTCAGCTAATATCTGCTGGAAGAGACCTCGACCATAATATCCGCCGAAAGAGACCTTGGCCACCGGAAGAAACCTCGGCTAATCACCTCGACCGGTAGAAATCACGATCCCAATATCCAGTGCCTCACTTATATCATTTCTCAGCCATCATATATATAATATACACACAAATAATGAGTGAAACAGGATAAATATTCACATGAGATGACATATAGTCCAAAAACACAGAATAGACCAATACCTCACAAATCACAACACTTAGTCAATTACCTCTATCCGAATCCCACAATCACACTTCAACTAGTAAAATTTAATTCACTCTAATGACCCAACATACCCTAATCCACTCACATAGGAAAATACAAGATTCAGCATACTTAACAAAGGTTAGAATTTTACTTGACTTAGCCAAAAGGTCACGAACAATTCGAAATCACAGCCTTTTCTCTTTGACGATACTCCAAATCACCACAATCTAACTAAATATATACTCACAATCACATTTCGAATCTATTGACACTAAAATCAAAAAATTCGGGTGAAAAAGGTAAAAGGATCAAAAATTTCATATCAAAAATTAAACTCGGAATCTGAGTATTCTTGGATGAAAATATTTCTCAAGTAATAAGAAATCTAATGGTGAAATCCATTTCAAAAATGGAGTGAAAATAAGTTCAAAATACCCATTTCTCCTTCAAAAGTTCATGTCTAAGAAAACTTCAACATCTCCAATTTAAAATTCACAATATGAAATTAATCAATGAAAATTAAGGGAAAGCATTAGAAATACGTTACCCAATAGTTTTTCATGAAAAATATCCTTGAAATTCTTCTCCCCTGATCTTAGAATGTCAAAAATGGAGCAATTTTTCCCTAATCTCGTCTTTTTGGAAAAGACACTGTTCAGGGCTTTTTAACCCTTCGCGACCGCGACTCACTTACTTTGTGATAGCGAAGGTCAAGCCCTCACCTTATCACGATCGTGGCTCATACCTCGCGATCGTGAAGGTCAATAAACTGGTGCCTTGCGATCGCGGTAAGAATCCTCCACGAATACGAAGAAAAAAGGGCACACTAGTTGACAATAGTTAATTCATGAGGTTAAATCTCCGAACGGACCCTCGGGATTCGATTAAAATCTCGTGAACACAAACTAGATATGCAACCCTACTAATTTTGATGTTTCGGACTCAATGGAACTATCAAAATTTGAATTTGAGGCCTCGTTGATCCAAAATATGATAAGTCGCAACTAAACTAGCTTTAACACTTGAAATACCCAAAATACCCTTAGGATCTCTAAAAAGTATAACGAAGCCATTTCTCGCGTTAGAATTACCTCCCAAAACCATTAGAACCATTAAAAATCCAATCTGAGGACCTGAACCTCATATGTTGACCAAAGTCAAACTTGAACCAAACCTTCACTCAATTTCAAACTTCGGACCTAAACTCCACATTTTAACTCTAAATTTGATTCTAATAGCTCTCATAGACCAATTTCCATATTCCAAAGCTGATGCAATCAAGAAAATTCTATTCTGAGATTCTAAACTCCGAATGACCCTGAAACTCAAATTTTGACAACTTAAGCCTTTAAAATTTCTTTCTCAAGCAAGACCTCAACTTTTCACAAGATTTCCAAAACTAACTTTCAAACCTCCAAAAAAGTAACGGGGAAACTAAAGAAAGGAGTAAAATGGTAATTTTTTCAAAAATACCGAAAAACACCTTCGAGATCTTTACATCATCCACCATTAAAAACTATGTTCATTCTCGAACATAAAGCAAGGGACATACTTGGAGTCTAAAAAAGATGGGGGTAACGGGCCTGCATGTCTGATTTTTTCTCCCAAGTAGCCTCCCCCATGGATCTATGCCATCACTGTACTTTCACTGAAGCTATTTCCTTATTCCTCAACTTTCAGACCTGCCTATCCAAAATAGCCACATGCTTCTTCTCATATGTCAAATCCGTACTCAGCTCTACCGAATCATGGGAAATCACATAAGACTCATCCAGAATGTAGCACCATCTCATCGAGATATGAAATATTGAATGTACAGAAGACATACTAGGTGGAAAGGCAAGTCTGTAGGCCACCTTTCCCACTCGATCTAAGATCTCAAAAGGGCCAATAAAACTAAGCCTGAGCTTATCCTTCTTCCCGAACCTCATGACACCCTTCAAGGGAGAGACCCTCAACCATACCTAATCACCAACCATGAATACCAAGGGTCAAACTCGCCAATCAACATAGCTTTTTTGGCGACTCTGAGCTGTAAAAAAACCTACCCTGAATTAACTGAACCCGCTCCATGGCATCTCAAATCAGATCGGTGCCTAGTCTATCTACCGCCACAGAATCAAACCATCGAATGGGCAATCTATATCTCCGGCCATACAAGGTCTCAAAAGTAGCTCTCTAGATGCTAGAATGGTAACTGTTGTTGTAAGTAAACTCTGCCAGAGGCAAGTGTTGATCCCACCGAGCACCAAAATCAATCACACATGCCCATATCATATCCTCAAGAACCTGAATAGTCCTCTCAGATGGTCCATCCGTCTAAGGGTGGAATGCGGTACTCAGAACCAATTGGGTACCTAATCTATGCTTTACGGCCTCTTAGAAGTAAGATATGAATAATGAGTCTCGAATTGCTTGGACCAGACTTAGTTCACCAAGCCATGGAGAGGGTGAAAATCATCCAAGAGAGGTTGAGGAATGCTCAGAGTTGTTAGAAACCATACACTGATGTTAGAAGGAGAGATTTAGAATTTAAGGTGAATGATTGGGTGTATCTGAGAGCTTCACCCATGAAAAAAGTTATGAGGTTCAGAAAGAAAGGGAAGTTAAGTCTGCATTACATTGATCCTTATCAGATTGTAAAGACGATCGGTAATATAGCCTATGAGTAAGAATTACCATCAGAGTTAGCATCTATTCATCCTTTTTTTCACGTATCTATCCTTAAGAAATGTTTGGGGGACCCTTCGCTTGCTTTCTTGAATTATAGCATTGGGTTGAAAGAGAGTTTGAGTTATGAAGAGATTCCGATTAAGATTCTTGATCGTCAGGTTCGCAAGTTGAGAACCAAAGAGGTAACATCCGTCAAAGTTCTATGGCAAATCAATTTGTTGAAGAGGCTATATGGAAAGCCGAAGAGGATATGAAAGTTAAATACCTGCATTTATTCGGGCCTCCTAATGATGATATTAAGGGTAATGTTTCTTTCCCTAATCCTTAAGTTGATGTTCTTTCTGAGTTGAGTATTTGATGTGTATTCTTGAATCCAAGTAGTGATTGTTTAATTGATTGAGTATTTGAGTATGGATTGTATCATTGCCTTGAGTAAGCCCTTAGCTTGGTCTTTATTTAAGGACAAATTATCTCAAGGGGGAGACACTGTAACACCTCATGTTATTCTAGCCTAGACGGAGTCTGAAAAACCATGAGAAGGGTTGACGAGATAAACTGACACAGTGGACCACGAGTGTCCTCTATGACTCGTAGAGAGTTCTACGAGTCATAGAGACTCCTCATAGATCTTTCCAACAATTAGTAAAAATTTTGGATTCTGAGAAGCCACCCTACAACTAACCTTACAATTCGTAAGGGTTTCTACGAGTCATAGAAATGACTTGTAGAACCCGTGTGCATTTAGCCAAAATTTAGAACTCGAAGTCCCTTCTAAAAATGGAATCGACAACTCATGAAAGAGTCTACGAGTTGTGGAAATGACCAATAGAAGAAGTTCATAGACTGTGAGATGCAAGGTTTGGGGAGAAGTTTCCAGGACGAGAAGGGTCCATGACCTGTAATACCTTCTACGAGTCATAAACTTGACTCGTAGATTGGTGTATAGATTGTATCCAAGCTCTACGACTGGTCTTATACGACCCGTAGACTCTTCTATGAGTCATAGAACTGACCCATAGACGACCTAAACAAGTTTTAATGGAGGGTATCTTGGTCTATTTCCACCCTTTCAAAATCAAAACCCTGATGTTTTGGGACTATTTTTAGTAGAATTAGTACATAAATATAATGTACTAATAGGATCACACAGCTAGGTTTTTAAAAAGAGGTTGTAAATGATGAATAGAATAAATAATTTTCAATAAAACTTTAAAGTTAGATGATTCATCACAAAATTTGTAAAATAATTGAATGTAAATGGATCTTAAAGAAAAAGTTAAAACCAGATGAGTCTATTGATAAATATAAGGTTAGACAAGTTGCTAAACATTTTAAGCAACTAGAAGGCATAGAATGTTTTGATATTTTTTATCCGATAACTAAAATTACATCTATTAGACTTGTAATTTATATAACTGCAATTTTGGATTTGCATATTCATCAAATTGATGTAAAATATTTTTTCAATAGTGACCTAAATTTAAAAAATTATATGAAAAATTCAAGTGCTTTGTTGAAGTAGTCCAAGAAAGTAAAAGGTTTAAACTTACTAAACCCCTATATGACTTGAAATATATACTAAAGAAATGGAATAAAAAGTTTGATTCTTCCATGATTTTAAGATAAATGAGTTTGATAAGTTTATATATTATAAGTCTAGGAATAATTCACATTTTATTATTTGTCTCTATTCTTTATGATTTATTGATCTTTGGCTCTAACATGAACATTGTTGGAGAAACAAAAAAATATTCTCAGAAGTCATTTTGATGTAAAAGATCTTGATGAGATAATTTATATTCTTGAATATGTGATAAACCTTTTCATGACTAGTCACATTAAATTATATAATTTTCTTGATTACAATCATAGTATAACTCTTTTGATTCAAGCATTCACTTATTTTATGTTTAAAGTTAACATGTTGTGATAAATCAATAGACATATACTAGCTTTATTGGAAGTTTAAGATATGTTATTTATTGCACTATGTAACACCCCGTGTTATTTTGGAAGGAGTTTGAAAACCATGAGAAGAGTTGATGAGATGAACTGACCTAGTGGATCACGAGTTTCCTCCACGACCTGTAGAGAGTTCTACGAGTTGTAGGAACTCCTCGTAGACCTTTCTAATACTTAGTAAAAATTTTAGATTCTGAGAAGCCACCCTACGATTGACCTTATGATTCATAAGGGCTTCTACGAGTAGCTTGGTCTTTTCCCACCCTTTCTAAACTAAAACCCTAGACTATTTTGAGCCCCTTATTAGTAACCTGAACGCCTAGACTCTCATTAACACTTAGTTGATTTGAGAGCAAGTATTGAAGAAGTGAAAGAATCTAGGGTTCAAGCGTACAGTTCCACCCCTTTCAAGTTCGATTGTTCTGTTAATTCCAGGTATGTAAGGCTAAACTAAAGCATGGAACTAATTCTTTCATATGCCCCATGATTGTTATAGGTTGATTTGTGAATGAATCGAGTTCCTTTGATTGTGTTTGTTGGGAATTTCCTTAAATTTAACATATTTTACATAATATTGTGTAATTAATTTTTTCTATGAATTTATTTCTTGAACAAATGATTTGAACTACTTCTTTCATAAACCCTAATAGTATATTGATTGATGTCGAATGTACACACTTAAGGATTGAGTCTAGAGCCTTGAATTTGTAAATGCATGATTGTGATTGGGATGGAAGCATGATAATAGTGTTAAAGTACTTGATAGTCCTTTATATTTTCATAATTGAACCCAAGTGAATGGTCTCAACTAAATGTTGTCATAAATAATTGTCCAAAGTTCTCTTAAATAGATGATTGTGAATGATTGGAAAATTGATTTGTTGAAACGATTGGTTTGATAGAACTAATGAAATGATAAGATTCCATTTGTGACTTGTTTATTTGGTTTAACTTGGATTGATTGTCTTATGATCTTTGAGTCTTGGGAGGAGTATCGAGTTCCAAATTGGGTAAGAGTAAGTAATAACTCAAACCCAATAACTACATGCCAAACATAGGAGAGGATTGAGCCATTAAGTCAGATGTTTCCTGATTTGTTTTCCTGACATGATAGGACTCGATTAGTTTTGGATCTATGATTGGTTGACTCATTCTTACCCTGAGAAGGAATTAAACGTATGTAGAAACAACATTGACTTGTTGTACTAGTACTGACTCATAAGTGATGGTTGTCAGATAAGAGAAACTCCCATATATGTCTTAATAGTACTTTGATTGGATTGGATTATATATGATTGGTCTCTATCTGAATCTTATTCTTTCTTAGACTTAGGATATCTTGATTGAGCTGTTCACCTTCCCGATTTGAGATCTCTTAGTTGATTTGATTCTACCTTGATGCATGTTTCATTTTTCTATATTACATACTCGTACATTCCATGTACTGACGTTCATTTGGACCTGTATCATTTCATGATGTAGAGACAGGTTCTAGAGATCATCAACAAGCGCATCATTGAAGATTTGTTCACTTTCTAGTTGATTGGTGAGTCCTCTCTTACATCCGGAGAATCTATATGTTTTATTCTTTTTTAAAGACTAGTTTTTCTATTTTGATTTGAGGTAGCCATGAACCTATCATTGACATCACTTAGAAAGTGATAGAGACTCCATAAACTAGATTGTTGATGTTGTTGATTGGTATTGTCTTTTGACTAGTTTCATTCATACTACTCTTGTTGAATTGATTTAGCTAGATTGTTGACCTTTGGCCTTATATGGAGTTGTTTTCTTAATGATTTAAGTCTTTTGTTGATAGAATGTTGATTGAATGAATGTGTGAATAGGACAAGTGGTTCGTTTAGGGATTAGAATAGTCTCTAAATGCCGGCCATGCCTAGGGTACCCTCTAGGGGCATGACACTCTAGGCCTGACATTGCCTATGTAGTAGGAGTACTTTGTAGGTTTACAACCAAGTCAGGTAATAGTGGCTTCTATAACAAAAGTTATGAGATATTTAATTGAGATAAAAACTTGTGTCTTGTTCTATAAAAAATATCCTACTGTACTTGAAGGATTTTCTGATGTAGATTGAAACACTTTCTCAAGTGAATCGTGTTTTACCAATGGTTATATTCTTACTTAGGGTGATGGTGCTATTTATTTGCTATCAAGAAAGAAATATTATTGCTAACTCTATTATGGAAGCTGAACTAATTGCTTTAACTTTAGTTAGTGAGGAAATGAATTGATTGAGATATTTAATATTTCAAATACCTTATTTCAAAAAATCAAGTCCTCCTATTTTAATTCATTATGATAGCACTATTGTATTTGATAGAGTCAAAATTGTCATCTCACTACCCTGACCTGACGTGATTGAAACCCACACCAACCATTCAGTGGGAGAATCATTACTACAGCCAAAACTAACAACTTCAATGAAAAAATAAGTTGTTTAAAGATATGGAAGCAGGTTTAACTAATAATTTATATTGAATTTCTATAAACTCAGAAATATCTAGTCATCAACCCAAAACCTGCGAAATTTAATTTCTAGAAACTGAAAGTCGAATGTATCAAAACTCTAGAAAATTATCAAGTATAGGGAAGGGAATGCAATCCAACAAGTCATAAAATAAACATTGTTTAAAATAAAGTCCTGAAAGAAGGACTAGAGTAGGAAGAGTCCATGGCAGCCTGAAGGAATGGATCACCCTTAGACTCTGATAGTTAACAGTCTTCTATGCGAGGTCTCTCTGCAGCTGGTTGAATATGTCCTGTACTCAACAAATACCAAGCAAGTGTAGTATCAATTCACAAAAATAATAGTGTACTAGTAGGATTACGAGGTTAGCCAACGGTGAGACATGAACAAGCAAAATACAGCATAGTAAACACATATATATACAATAGACTTAACCATTTATATATTATAATCAGTAATCAACATTATCTTGGTTTGTATCAATAGCATGCAACTTCATATAAAGGTCCTCTCATGAAAGCGACAAACACTTATTTATGTATTGGAACTTGATATCCAGTCCAAGGTTTGTGTCAGAATGTGACACCTGATCTAAATATGTGTCGAAATATTACACCCAATCCAAGTATGTGTCGAAACATTACACTCGATCCAAATGTGTATCGGAATGTGACACCCAATCTAGCATACAAGTAACCCATAACTACAATGATTAATCCAACTATCCTTCTACTAAGAACAGGTTTATTACAAATCATGGCCAAACAATAGTCATTTCACATAGATCATTTCATTCATCCCTATTCATATACAAATATGCATACAATGGAGTAATTTAGAAACTACATGACTCATATGCGGGAAGACAAACCATCACCTACCTCAAAACCAAGCTTTGACCACTCTAAAGTGCAGGAGCTTTTCCTTTCCGATTTTATTCATCTTGTTCTTGATCTTAACACAGTAAAAACATACGAAGGATCAATAGAAGTGCCTAATGTACATGAATTATAAAATAATTCCCTTCCTAGGACAAACCCATGATCCTAACCCCATCTTAGAGCTATTTTCCACCATTAGTTTCAGGCCAATACCCTCCCCCAATGATCACCCACCATAGATTATGGCTTATAGGAATCAAATTACAAGTTCAAAAGTAATTTACTTAACTTTGGCAGAAATTATGGTAGAAACCAACAAGAATTCGCCCTAGGTTGCTTCTGGTCTCTTAAGAATAAAGTGGGGATGAATAAAATAGTCCTGGGACTTTTCCCTGACTTAAGTCACATTCTTTCTCACCACAGTAGAACCATTCCACCCTGGCGAGATAGGCGGATACATAGAACTCATAAAGAGTCTCCAAATCTCACCTTTTACAACACAACCTCTTCCCAAGATGCCTTAAAATATACCTTTCATGCCAAGATCAATTTTGGGAGTTTTACTCAATTGAATGTGATTCCATAAAGCTGCATAAGCTTTGTATCATCTTGGGTATCATCTAACCAATAAAATTAAAGATTCAATCCACCATTGTAAATCTGGATCACCCTAGACTTCCCTTGACTCAAAATTCGACAAAGTCTAGCCTAGACTCAATTTTTCCGAAATCACTACCCAAGATTTCTGACCTGAATTCCTTCCCTATTGGCTTACCCATAACGAAGGAGGCAGGTCATTATAATAGATACCAATTTACCTATTACTCATCCCTAAGTGATCAACTAGGAAAAAAATGCTAGGATAGAGATGAATTAGTACCTGAATCGATAAATAGCTAGGGATTCTCATCTCGCATATCCTTTTCAATCTCCCAAGTAGTTTTCCTTGCTGGATGATGCTTCCATTGAACTTTTACAAACTTAATTTCTTTGATCCTCAGCTTTCGGACATCATGGTCCCAGATTCCTCCTAGGTCTCTTCGAACTAAAGATCATTCTCTAATAAGATGGAGTCCCATTTAATGATGTAATTCCCATCCCCATGGTACTTCTTCAGCATTGATCCATGGAAAACCGGATGTACTCCCGCTAAACTAGGCAGTAATGCCAATCTATAAGCCAGTGGCTCTATGCGGTCAAGAATCTCAAAAGGACTAATATAACAAGAACTTAGATTGCCCTTCTTACCAAATCTCATTACCTCCTTAATGGGTGACACGTTTAGCAGTACTTTCTCACCAACCTAGAATGTCATATCCCTTACCTTACGCTCAGCATATTCGTTTTGGCGACTTTGAGCTGTTAGAAGCTTAGCTTAGATGATCCTTACCTTTTCCTAAGTATCCTTTACTAATTCCATCCCCAAAGTCTCTATTTCTCTAGTTTCAAACCATCCTATAGGAGACCTACATCCCCTTTCATAAAGGGATTTGAAAGATGACATGTCAATACTAGAGTAGTAACTATTGTTGTAGGAGAACTCCCACAAGGGAAATAACTTATCCCAATGTCCCCCAAAATCCATCACACATGCTCTTATCATATGTTTCAACACATGAATGGTCCTCTCTAACTGCCCATCTGTCTGTGGACGAAAGACGATACTAAAAGTGAGTTAAGTACCCAACTCTTTATGCAACTTTCCTCAATATTTAGAGGTGAGTTGCGTAACACGGTTTGAAATGATAGAAAGGGGAACCCCGTGCAACCTAACTATCTGCTAACTCCTTGCCAACTACACTCTAACCAGGATGAAGTGGGATGACTTCATCAATCTGTCAACCACCTCTCAAATAGAATCATACTTCCCCAAGGTCTTAGGGAGTCCCACCATGAAATCTACAACTATCATTTCTCACTTTCATTTAGGAATGGGCATCCTTTGGAGCAAACTTGCAGGTCTTTGATGCTCAAGTTTCACCTACTAGAAATTTTGGCAGTTAGCTACATATTCGTCTATCTCTTCTTTCATACTCGGCCACCAATATAGGCACTTTAAGTCTTGATACATCTTGGTCACTCCACGATGACTAGAGTACCGCGAACTATGAGATTTAGCCAAAACTTTCTGGATTAAACCATCTACCTAAAGAACATAAATCCTTCCCCTAAAGTTAAGCACCCCACCTGAATCAAGGACTGCATCCTAGGCTTTTCCCATCAATACTTTCTCTCTGATCTCATTCAAGTTCACATCCTTAAACTGTTTAGCCTTAATCTATTCAGTAAAGGTGGGTCTTAGATCAACGCCAGCCATCACCCCACTCTTTTTTGAGATGCCTAGTCTTATAAATTTGGCCTGCAAGTCCTGAATCTCTCTAGCTAGGGGCTGCGTATAGGCTCCCAAATAGGCTAGACTACCCATGCTAACCGGTTTTTAGCTCAATGCATATGCTACTACATAGCCTTATCTAGGTGATAATGGATGGTGACATTATAGTCTTTAAGAAACTTCATTCATCTTCACTGTTTCAAGTTAAAATCTTTCTAGGTGAATATATGTTGCAAATTGGGTGGTCAATATACATCTCACACTTGACACCATAAAGATAATGCCTCCATTTTTAGAGTAAACACTACTGCTGCCAACTCTAAGTCATGAGTCGGGTAGTTCCTCTCATGCACCTTCAACTGCTGTGAAACATAGGCTATAACATTTTATCCTGTATCAACAAAGAACCTAAACCTGAATATGAAATATGACAATAAAAAAAAGTCTTTACCTTCAACTAGCAGGGTCAAGATACGTGTTATGGTCAAAAGAATCTTGAGTTTTTAGAAGCCCTTTCATATTTATCAGTCCACTCGAAGAGTACCTCCTTTTGAGTCAACCTTGTTAAATGGGTAGTGATAGAAGCAAAGTTCCTCATGAACCAGTGATAATAACTGGCAAGTCATAAAAAACTCCTAACTTCAGTCACAAAGTTAGGACAAACCTATTTCTTAACCACTTTAATCTTTTATGGGTATACCATTACCCCTTCCTTCGAAATATGTCCCAAGAAGACAGTTGAAGGCAATCAGAATTCACACTTAGAAACTTTCATATACAGTTTATGCATTCCCATAACACCTAGAATAATGCAAACATGGTTTGCATGTTCTTGATCACTCCTCAAATACACCAGAATATTATCTACAAACACAATTAGGAAAGAATCTAGGAATGACTTGAAAACTCTATTCATCAAACTCATGAAGGCTGCAGGTGTATTGGTAAGCCCAAAAGACATCACTAATAACTCATAGTGCCCATATATCAGAACCCGACCTAGGATTTAGTCATAACACGATGATTGAACACCCAAAAGGCTCCAACCAAGCCTCTTGACATATCAGAAAGCATATATAAGGTAAAGTAAATGCAGAAATATCATAGGAGAGTCTAAATCATGAATCATAATGAATAATATTGCTTGACTACATAGACTCAAACATTTTTCCAACTAATGCCTCTAATCATGCACATGAACGGGGGCTAAGACATATACCTGGCTCACCCTCAAAATAAAATAGAACAAAAGTCTTAAAAGAAGAAACAACTTTTGAACAACCCTCGATGGATGATGACGCACCATGACTTCGCCATATGAACTCAACTAGCCACGTGTGTGGATATGATCCTCAACCTCAACTCCTACATTATGAGATAACGTAGGCAATGATATGCATTAGTATATTTAAATGTACTAAATATGTGGGCATAAAATGCAATATAAATCATAAGATGCAATGACCAAGAACATATATGATAGAGATGATACATAAAGCAATGAGGAAAACCATAATGATCAAAGCATTTAAGAGACATAGTTGAAGATCATAAGATAACATAATAATCATATACATATGTTGGATAGAAACCATAACCGACAATAAAACTATGCAAGCTATAACATAAAATCGTATTATCTCCACATACAATAAAGAAAAAGGGGAATCTACTTACCAAGTAGACTCTACCCTTCTAGGCGGGTCATGTACGTATGTCATATATGTATCCACTATCTAAGCCATGAAGGCAACCTATGGTGGCACATAGTTTAAGAGATATGAGGCTTCTAATAAGTCAAATCCCTTGGAATTCATAACATAGTAAACATACTTAGCATATAACATAACTTATTTATAAACTTCATAATTCATAGAATAGCATCTTTTCATAACATAGTTGTAATGTGAGAATTGGCCTTACATCATTATAAATCATACTTGCATAATTCATATCGTTAGACCCCAGGTCACCATATAGGGCCCTAAGTTACCTTCCTTCATAACTTGCATGAAATTCATATCTTAAACGTACTTATAATTCATGATCATAATTCATACTTGAATTTGTAGAAAAATTCATATACATAATCAATTTGATTGAAAACCATAAGAATACCTTGAAAATATTAAACTCCATAATCATAATTCATATAATTCATCATAGAAAATAGCTTTATGCATGGGCATTTATAATTCAACTTGAAATCATGTAATTTATGTAGAAACATATTTATATTGATCCTATATAATGATTTAAAACAAAACTGAAACAACCCAACACAGTTCGTCCAAATTGGAGTTTGAAAGTAATAAGAATTCATGAGATTTCTAAAATAAACCTTGGACTCCATGAGTGGAAGGGACTCATGAATCAATTCACACATACCTTGATGGAAATTGGACTTGAATTTGAGAAAGGATACTTGATCTTGAAGAAACCCCTGACCAAAGCTTGATGAAGTCTTGAGGAACCTTGGAAGAGAAGTCTAGAATTTGTTTAGGGAAACAATGAGGGAATAAAAGAGTTTTAGGAGTATTTAGGATATAATTCGTAATGAATGTAGTCCTTAAAAACATCCACATACATTATTGAATGTAGGGAAATAAACTACCCCTTATTAATTTCTAAAATTTGAACCTATAGGAGCACTTCTACAAATCATAGGAATTATGACAAGTCATCATTATGACTCGTCCTACAGGTGTTAGAAAAACCTGAAAAATTAAGCCTCTAAATTTACTCATACGAGTCATCAAAGTGACTCTTCTTACAGGTCTGAAAGCCTGCAACTTTAGGTAGTCTCGGAAGTTTCCATACGACTCATTTCTAAGAGTTATAGACTTCTCTACAACTCATCTTGTTCAGTCATAGATGAAGTCCTGAGGCTCATCATTTACAGGTTATAAGGCCTGCACTATGAGTCATAGACTCCTTCTCGAGTCATCTTATGACTCATAGACTCTCACTTTGCCTTAGCCAAATTTTCCATCCCTGAACCCATGTATACGACTTATTTCTAAGACTCATACAAGTCCCTACGAGTCATAGACCAACTCGTAGACTTGGGGTCAGTAGACTTTTCTTGAGATTTTCCTTTCATTCAACTTTTCATCTTATGGGGTCTTACACCATATTTTATTATAAAAGTTATTTTGGCCATATCCTCAGGCCCAATCTTCAATTGATGATACCCAAACCTGAGATTCATTTTTGAAAATACTGACGCACCTTGCAACTGAATAAAAAGTTCATTAATGCTTTGAAATAGGTACTTATTTCAAATGGTGACCTTATTCAGTTGTCAATAATCTATGCACATTCTCATTCTACCATCCTTTTTTCTGAACAAATAACACTGGAGCACCCTAGGTAAACGCACTAGGATGGATAAATCCCTTATCTAAAAGTTCTTGGATTTGAGCCTTAAGCTTTCTCAACTCTGCTAGAGCTACATGGTAAGGAGGAATAGAAATTGAGTGAGATTCTGGCTACAAATCAATATAAATATCTATGTCTCCATCGGGAAGCTTACTAGGCAAGTCTGTTGAGAACACATCTAGAAACTCACACACAACCGAAATAGACTCAATAGATGAAGCCATCTAGTCACATATAAGAATAGTACATGTGATCACTACATCACACACTTTAGTCTTGGTCTTGATCGAAAAGGCATAAAACTAAGCCCTGTCATCTTGATGGGCCACCTCCCTATCTAGATTCTCTGATCCTCAACCTTCATTACCATTACCTCGGCCTCCACGACCTCTTAGTTTCCCTCCTCGCCTATCTTATAAATATCCTCTACCATTTCTACCTCTGCCCATGGTATATTGTTGCCCTAGCCTATTACGGTGCTGAATCTGCCTTGCGAGGGTGGGGACAATCCCTTTTGATATGCCCCAGCTCTGTACAATTAAAATAGTAGCACTCAATGGATGACCTGTTACCTAGAAAAAAAAGCTCCCTGGCCCTCATAGGCTGGACGCTACTGTGGAGTACCTGAAAAACTACCGATAAAAGCGTGCAGTATTGACTAAATTAGTAAGGCTGTAATTCTTGGCCTACTTGACCCTCTAGAATAGGATCTCTAGAAGTTATCTATACTTTTGGGCTTCTTAGCCAAATATTTGGCCTGCACATCTTATCTCACTCTCTTTTTCTAATTCACAAAATTGGTGACGTCATTGAAACTATTTCCTAATGAAGTCATATGAACCGATAAAACCTACAAATCAAGGTTCAACCCTTTCATAAATAACCGAATTCTCTCATCTTCTGTAGTTACCAGCTAAGTGGTATACTTGGACAACACATGAAATTTGGCCTCATAAGTATCTACTTACATATTACCCTGCTCTAATGCCATGAACTCATCCTTCTTGCGATTCCTTAAGGTATGTGGCATATATTCTACAAGAATAAGTCATGAAACTGGATCTAAATAAGTGGGGGAAACACTAGCGAGCGACACTCCACATAGTCCCTCCACCACTGCTTGGCTTCACCCTGCAGCTAGAAGATCAAAAACTTAACCCCGTGCGGGTGAATATCCCCAACTTGTGCAATCTCTCATAATAATCCAAGATGAATTTATAAGCATCCCCACTCTCAGAACCATTGAAGACTAGAGGCTTAAGCTTCAATAACTTCGTCAACTTGTGCAGTGCCGATCATCATCTAACCCATTAATAGATAGAAGAGTGAAAAAGGTTAAATACCAATTTGGATCGCTAGATAATAATTGGAATCAAGTTATAGCATGAGTGGAGAGAAGATGGAGAAGCCTTTCCTAAAGTCATATAGCCTCTCGAAGAAAATTACAGACATTTCTGTACCATTCTGAAATAATCTACTAGAATCTTTATGGTACATCGAGATCACCAAACCTAGGGCTCTGATACCAACTTTTTCAAGACCCTAACACATAGTGATTGATACCCACACTAACCCTCCGGTAGGAGAACCATTAGTCTAACCCAAACTGACAACTTTCACAGAAAAATAAGTAGTTTAAATATGTGGAAGCTGGTTTAACCAATAATTAATACTGAGTTCCCATAAACTTAGAAATATCTAGTTATCAACTCAAAATATGCAATATTTAACTCCTAGAAACTGAAAGTCGAATGTACCAAAAACTCTAGAAAATTATCAAGTCTAGGGAAGGGAATTCAATCCCAACAAGTCATAAAATAAAAAGTGTTTAAAATCAATTCCTAAAGAAGGACTAGAGTAGGAAGAGTCCACGAAAGTCTGAAGGAATGGCTCACCCTTAGACGCTGGTAGTTAACGGTCTTCTATGCAAGGTATCTACGAAGCCGGTTGAATATTTTGTGTACTCAACAAAGACAGAGCAAGTATAGTATTGGTACATAAAAATAATAGTGTACTGATAGGATCACGTGGCTAGCCAATGCTGAGACATGAACAAACAAAATATAGCACGGTAAATATACACGCATACATACACATACATATACATACATACATATATATATATATATATATATATATACATATATATATATATATCATAATTAGTACTCAATATTATAACGGTTCATCAGTCTCAATAGCATGCAACTTCATATGAGGGTCCTCTCATGGAACCTATAAATACTTATTTATATATTGGAACGTGACACCCGGTCCAAAGTTTATGTTGGAACATGACACCTGATACAAATGTGTGTCAAAATGTGATACCCGATCCACATGTGTATGAGAAAGTGACACCCGATTCAGCATACAAGTCAACCACAACCACAATGATAAATCCAATTATCCTACTACCAAGAATAGGTTTATTACAAATCATGGACAAACAATAGTCATTTCACATAGATCATTTCATTCTTCCCTATTTTTATACACATGCATACAATGGAGTAATTTAGCAAGTACATGAATCATATACAGGAAGACAAACCATGACCTACCTCAAAACCAAGCTCTGATCACTCTAAAGTGTAGGAGCTTTCCCTTTTTGATTTTTCTTGGCTTGTTCTTGGTCTAAAAACAGTAATAAGATACAAAGGATCAATACAAGGATCTAATATACATGAATTATAACATAATTTTCCTCTTATTCCAAACCCATGATCCTAACCCCATCGTAAGGCTATTTCTCACCATTAGTTTTAAGTCAAAACTGTCATAACCCAGACTAGACCATAGACGTGACAAGATGATTGAAACTCCGAAGGCTCCAACCAAGCCTCTTGATGTATCATAAGCATTCATAAGGTATAATTGAAGAGGAAACAATCATAAGAAGATCTTAAGAACATGAATCATAAGAGTAAGGATGTAATGACTCATTAGGTCATTTTAAGTACTAGAGATTTTTATTTTATAATAAACTTATCCCATAAATTTTTAATGGGTAGTTTGGACTATTCAATAACTATGGTTAATTAGTTGAGAGATAATTTTAGATAATTAATTTAGTTAGTGGGCTAAATTTATAATTTATTTAATACCCTATACTACTTATCTCATATTAATAAAATAAGTTTGGTGTATTTTACACTTCTAATACACAAGACTTTTAGAGGAAAAATATAAAACGGAAGACACTTACCTGCGGCGGCGAACACAGTGTAAGGAACCGAGTTCTTCAGGTTAGAATTTTAGCTGAATTTAATTTTATGTATGCCTATAGTGGATGTCATGTGAATGGGTAATAAATATGTATAATATTGAGGTGAAGTGGTTTGGTTGGAATTGAAAAAATTAATCATGAGGTAATGAATGGGGGAATTAGAATTTGGCTTATATAATATAGTAACTCAACAGGTTCGGTTGGAAAGTTAGATAGGCAGTGATGTTATTAAATAATCAATTATATTAATACCTAGTTATTACTCGTGTAATGGTTAGTAGCATTATGTCCTAATGATATGAGACAATGATTATGGTCTTTGGAATTGAGATATTTATAATATAAGGTATGAATTTGTTTCTGTAAATTGTTCTCTAGTTGCGTCATTAATTTTCATTTTAACTTATCTTATAATTATCATATTATAATCCAAGTTTTGATATATTGAGATGGGTAGTTAAATATTAGGTGCATTGTATTATATGAAAATTATTAGAGTTATGATATTGAAGAAATTGAGGTTTAACCCTAGGCTTGAGTTTTAGGGAATTGATTCTAGAGTTGGGTGACTTGTTGGGTCTAGGTTAAACATATATATAATATTAGTGTCTACGAATTTATTTGCTTACGAATATTATATACTTGATAGACTAAAAACGTGAGGTTTTGAAGAAAGGAAAAACATTGGTGAATTAGCTTGCTTAACTTTGGTTCTTCAGTTGAGGTAGATTATGATTTATTCTATATCATAGATAAAATCTTAATGGCAATTGATAGTCATTGAGTAATGTGTGAAGTTTACTATGCATTTGATTATTGTGTTTTGAATATTTGATATGTTGTTGTGATTGGTCTGCAATCCCAAGACCGTGAAATTCATAATCTTGAACTTGCCCTAACAAAAGGGATGCCTTGAATAAAGAAGGCTTGACAAAATATTATTTACGAACTAGAATGTAATAATAAAGAATGATAAATCTATTACTATTATTTAGATTGGGTGTCATGAGCTGACATGATATATTTTGATCGGGTGTCATTAGCCGACATGATATTATTGGATTGGGTATCACATTCTGACATGATATTATTAGATCAGGTGTCATATTCCAATACGGTAAATATATTTATATCAGGTGTCATGAGATGACATGATATATTTAGATCGGGTGTTATGAGCCGACATGATATTATTGTATCGAGTGCCACATTCCGATACGATAATATTAAAGGAAAATATATTAAAATGACTTAATACTACCCAATCTCAAATAATTCATTTCACAAAAGATCGTGGTATAGAGGCCTAAGTCCTCATGTATACTCTTGATATTATTGACTGATTATATAATTATTTATTGTGTTGTCATATGATCTTGATATTGTTAGTTTCCACCTGTTAAGTGCTATAGTTGATTTCTCGCTATTACTTTATGCATATTGATTTCTATTTCGAGTCGGGCGATGATACTTACTCAGTACATATTGTCCTATACTGACCCCTACTTGTATTTTTCTTTATTTTATTTTGTGCAGTACAACGAGTGTTTCATTAACTTTGACTTGACCATAGCTCTAGCCAGTATCCAACACATCAGGGTCCAGAGGGAGCTATCCTCTTAGCTCGTGTTAGATTCTTTTAGACTTACTAATTAAGAATTAGATGTCCTTGATGTGATGATTTTTATATTTTAGGGAATGTTATGTAGTAGATTCTAGTGAATTGTTATTTCTTACTTTCACAAGTTTGAGCTTCTGCAATATTGTCATGTTTTATGAGTTAAATCGCTAATATAAGTTGAGGTTGGTATTGTTGATTCTTCTACCTAGGAGGTTACGTGTGGTGCTACTCATGTCCCATTTAGGATAGTGACAAGCTTGGTATCAGAGTTTTAGGTTCGGTGGTCTCATCACACAAGGATAGGTCTAGTAGAGTCTTGCGGAATGGTAGGGGGACGCCTTTACTTTTCTTCGAGTGGCTACAAGACCTTAGAAAAACTCCATTCATTCTTTATTTTGTGCTATTACTTGAATCCAATCGGTATCTAGGTAATCCAAATTGGTATCTGTCGTTCTTCACTCTATTTTCGCAAATGATCAAAATTAGAGCAACAACAATAATTGAGTCATTTGTTAGAGTTGGAGCTAAAGTGGAGTACTATAAGGCATATGTGGTATTTGATAAATCAAGTAGGTGTAGAATTGTAATAGGGACCACACTAGTTGATTGTGGGTAGCTAAAAATCGAAGAGTTGGAGTCAAATGAATGGAAATTTTAATATGGGCACTATGAAATGAGTATATTGGAGTCAGATGAATGGAAATTTTGATATGGGCACTATGAAATGAGTATCTTGTGTTATTCGACCTTGGTTACATATATTCTTATGTGAACACCTACTTTATTTCGGATATGGCTTAGAGTAAGATTTGCTACATATGTCCACGCGTGTTTTTCATATCTATAGGTGATTTCTTAGTGGTGGACTAGGTGTACCGATATTGTGATTGTCATCTTTGTAGGCTGACATTCTTGGGCAAAATTGGGCATTTTATTTATGGCATATTTGGTGTTGTTTGGGATAGTTGAAGTATACCAATGGTTCTATAAGCACCATTTTGCTACTGGAAATATATAGAAGAGATACCATGAATACTTATAGTTGTCCGACAGTCTTAAGATTCATCTATTCATCGGGTTCATACCCCAGCTATGCGTGATTGAATATAGGGACCATTGAGTCTAGTTTTGTCAGTTTTAAGGGTTGTTTATAATCATAGCTGCTGATCTTACATTTTTTATAGTGTTGTTAGAGGCTTTATATGACTTGGGCAATATCTTCTAACTTCTTTATGGAGAAGTATATCCCCAAGACCTTGAGGGACAAGAGGAGAGATGAGTTCCTGAATATAGAGCAAGGAAAGATATATGTTGCAGCCTATGAGGCCAGGTTTCGTGCCTTATCCAAATATGCTACTTAGCTTTGCTTTGGTTTAGAAGGGTGAATTTTTCCACTTTGTGAAATAATTGAGGTTAGAATCTCTACTGTTATTTATAGATTGAGGTATATCAAAGAGGGTCATGATACAACTACTACAATGATATTGATTCTTACTTGGTTAGAGTTATGGATTGTGTTACATCTGCTAGCGACCTGAATAATGAAAAAATGCATATTTCTTGGGCTAGAGAAGAAACAGATTTGGTAATGTTTTGCAGATATTCAATAGGTAGAAATATGGGGGCCATTTGGGTACGATATTCTCGATAGGAAAAACATTGATGAATTAGCTTGCTTGACTTCGGTTCTTCAATTGAGGTAGGTTATGGTGTATTCTATATCATAGATAGACTCTTAATAACAATTGATAGTCATTGAATAATGTTTAAAGTTTACTATGCATTTGATTGTTGGGGTTTAAATGGTTGATATGTTGTTGTGATTGGTCTGCAATTCCAAGACCGTAAAATTCATACTCTTGAACTTGAACTAACAAAATTGATGCCTTGAATAAAGAAGGCTTGATGAAATATTATTAATGAAGTGTAATATGATAATAAAGAATGATAAATTAATTATGTCTTTTTATCGGGTGTCATGAGCTGACATGATTTATTTGGATTGGGTGTCACGAGCCGACACGATATTATTGGATCAGGTGTCATATTCCGATACGATATTATTGGATTGAGCGTCATGTTCCAACACGGTAAATATATTTATATCAGGTGTCATGAGTGGACATGATATATTTGAATTAGGTATCACGAGTCGACATGATATTATTTGATCGGGTGTCACATTCTGACACGATATTATTGGATTGGGTGTCACATTCCGATATGATAATATTAAAGGATAACATATTAAAATAACTTAATACTACCCAATCTCAAATAACTCATTTTCAAAAGACCATGGTGTGGAGGCCTGAGTCCTCATGTATATTCATAATATTGTTGACTGATTATGTAATTGTTCATTCTATTGGCACATGATCTTGATATTGTTTGTTGGCACCTGTTAAGTTCTATAGTTGATTTCCCGCTATTACTTTAAGCATATTGATTTTTATTTTGAGTCGGCCGATGATACTTACTCTGTACATATTTTCTTGTATTGACCCCTATTTGTATTTTTCTTTGTTTTATTTTGTAGAGTGCTGCGAGTATTCCATCGACTTTGACTTGATCGTAGCTCTAGCAGTGTCCAGCACATTAGGTTCCAGGGTGAGCTATCCTCTTAGATCGTGTTAGATTCTTTTAGATTTAGTATTTTAGAATTAGATGTTCTTGATGTGATGTCATTCTAATTTTGGGGAACATTATATAGTAGACTCTAGTGGATTGTTATTTCTTACTTTCATAAGTTTGAGTTTCTGCAATATTTTCATGTTTTATGGGTGGAATCGCTAATATAAATTGAGGTTAGTAACGTTTGTTCTCCCATCTAGGAGGTTAAGTATGGGTGCCACTCATGGCCCATTTTGGATCGAGACTGTTATGCCCCGTACTTTTGTACTTCGGAATGCTTTCTCAAGCTTCTTAAAAGTTGCTTCTTGACCTAGATTATCTACCACGCTATCAAATAACTCTAAGGAAATAAAAATGAGATACCCCATAATAAGGAAGGTTGGAAATAGGGTGATAAGAATTCGGACGAAATTGGAGGCCAAGTAATGAGTCGTAGGACCCGATCTACTTGGGTAAGCTACCAACTTGGATGTCCTACGTAATTAAGCTACTTGAGTACAAGTCGAGCTTAAGTAGAAAGAAATACATAGGCTCTTCAAATAAGATGAGATTATGAATCCACGGAAATAAAACAGGCAGGTGACAAGTAGGTGACGCACCTACTTAGGCTAAGTAGGTGACCCACCTACTTGGGGTTGACCCCCCACTTGCCACGTGGCAACATATGGGTGGATGCATGGTGTGAGGTGTCACCCTAAGGGGCTGCCAAGTGTCTCCCTTAGGGGGCTTCCACATGTCACACCCAAAAAAGGATATATATACTTAGTCTTATGACTAAGTTTCCATTTCAGCCCTTAACACTTCGAAGAAAATGGGGAAAACCTAGAGAGAAGGAAAGAGGAGCTACGACCAAGCTCCTTCAAGGTGAGTTCTCCGATTTCTCTTCGTGAATTAATTATTTAAGTTATCCAACGGTGATATAACAATGTTTAATATCATAAAATTTCTATTTGGGGTAGCAAAGTTGTGACACAAATAGTCCACTACATTTCAGCACATAAAAAGAACTTCTGAGTCAAGTTTTAGCAAGGTATGACTTGGTTCTCTTCTCCCACGTTTTGGTAAGGGTTTGGGCATGTTATGAAGGCATTGTTACAGATTGGAAACATGAAAATATACATGTTACGACTAAAGAACATTACAGGTCATGTAGGGGCTGATTTGAGCGATTTTAATGGGTTAAAGTTTGGCTAGAGTCGTTGTTATAATGGTGTTGTGTTGGGCATTGTTTTGTAGTGTTGCAGGGCTGTAAAATGAATAAAAATAACTGTATATGCTTTTGGTTTCAGCCACATGACACCCCGGTTCGTGTGGTTAAAGGTTTTATGAAATAGAGATTAAAAACCCTATTTTGGTATCGTATTTTTAATCGAGTTGTTTAGAGTTTGTATTGTGTAATATTGAAGTGGTTTACTTGTATATATGCTTCTGATTGTTGTTGTTGGTTGGCTGCTAAATTTTGGGGGTTAAATTGAAAGTTCGGATATGGCAAGTTATAGAGGAGGTGATGCCCGAATTCCGTTAACTTCCAATAAATTAATAGACTAGTCGAGACTCGTTAAGGAAGGCGAATAAGGAATTGGTTCCTATGGGTGATTGGTGGTAGAATTACAAGCTGGAAGATCGAAGTTCACTAACTTTAGTATTACTTTTGTGTTAAATAGGTTAAAGGAGTAACGAAGCGAGTCTGGATGCGACTAACCCATAACAAGTAAGTGAAGCTACCCTTTCTTCTTTTTTGGCATGTCTTAGGTATAAGGGACAAATGATATGTGTATGAAGATTGGGGTAATTCTATTCATAAGATCTGAACATGATGCATGACTTATAATTCTGGTTCACTTATGAATGATAAGTCTCTTAAGATAGTTGGGTTATCACCCTCGAGCCTTCTATATGTGAAATAGTAATTGGATGCATGGGAAGAATGAACTACAACTCCTATTCATTTATTGATATCAAAGCTCCCAAGTAGTTAAGCTACTATCCTCGTGTCTTCTGTGTGTTGAATAATAATTGAATGCCTAAGTTCCTATTCTTAAGGTCTCTACGATGACAAACGTCTCTAATTCTATAAGTTGATTAACCTGGTCTCGGTATATATCTACTATTATTGAAACTCCAGTTAATATGATCCCTAATGATGTTTAGAAGGTACTTAAGATGATTACTACTCTGTTCTTCAAGTGACGATTCACTTGATTATTTCATTGAGTCTTGGATGATGACTTAAGTTGCATATGGTTTCTCACTACTCTACTTATGCACGCTGTAACCCATCTTTCTTTGAGTCCCATAGAGGGGCTAGGAACGCGGTCATGCCCATCTTTACTATTCGTTCACCGAGTCCCAGGCCGGCTATATATATATATGTATGAAGTATATGAGGATGAAATACCATATACTATAAAGTGAAGCATATAATTATGCCGTATGTGATGATGCTCGTCACCGAGTCCCAGGCCGGATATATAAATGATGATATGATGGAAAATATGGATCGAGCGGTACATTCCTCGGCATTATTTTAAATTACAGATCGGGCTGAACGTTCCTCGGTGTATTTTACTATATGATGATGGTATGCTATATAAGTACACTACTCCTTTCACTGAGTCCCTCACTAAAGGACCGGATACTTTATATAGGCATACATATGAGAATATAGTGATACATTTGTGACCCTGAACCCCATAATGGACCGGATATAATGTGATTATATATATGATAAGATTATACCGTATACAATTATCTGATGACGTATACGATAATATGAAAAAATAATATACATGATGATATGATGACATGTGATTATGATATTGAGTTCACTAGAGGACCAGGCAAAGTGTATGATAGGGTATATGACTACATGTCCTAAGATGCAGGTACAATGATTTGTTAACTGTTATACTTGTCTCATGTATCCCCATTTCAGTTGTTGTTTTAGTTATGATATGTTATGCTTTATATACTCAGTACATATGTCGTACTGACCCACCATTCTCTGAGGGGCTACATTTCATGCCCGCAGGTACAGATGTTCATTTTGGGGCTCCACCAGCTTAGGATTTCTGCTCAGCTATGTCAGAAGTGATCTACTATTCTGGAGCCTAACTTTTGATGTTGGTCATTCGATGTATATATTCATTTATTTTGGGGTACGATGGGGGCCCTGTCCCGCTATATGATATAGTTAATACTCTTAGAGGTCCGTAGATATGTGTATGTGGGTTATTTCTAAGTTTATTCAGTTGTAAATATTTTTATGTTATGGCAGCCTTATCGGCTTGCGTGCCCTTTGATGATATGATATGAATAAAAGAGGCTATATGCACATGAAAATGTTATTACCCACTGGGGTTCTTATGTATAGTTCTTATATTTGACAGTTATGTATACGGGGGTCAAGGTCGAACCCCAGTCGCGGCCTACGTAGTTGTGTCGTGATAGAAGTGGTATCAGAGCAGTTTGTTCTTGGAGTGTCTACAGACCGTGTCTAGTAGAGTCCCATTTATTGGTGTATTGTGCACCACATCTATGAATAAGAGGCTACAAGACATTTAGGTTGTTACTTTTCTTTCAGATCTAAGATCGTGCGATAGAGCCGAGTCATAGGAAATGAAATTCCTCATACTAACCTGTGCTTTTAGTAAAAGGGAAACATCGATAGAAGAAAGTAACTGACGATATTGGAAGTTACAAAGCATACAGGTAAGCAAAGGCACGAAAGACATATGTCAGGTAAGGTATTGAAATACGATTGACATATAAAGTTGAAAAGTAAATAGGAAAGTACAACAGGTGCAATTTGAATGGACATACGAGGTAAGTCTATTTTCATACTGTTAATTGTGGGCGCCCTATGTGGCTGCGATATAACATGATATGAATATATGTGTTGTCCCTGTGAGGCATTGTTGGCATTTTCTGCGTGCAGGTGTTGAGATAGTAAGAAATACAGAGGAAACTCTGCCCAACTTTTCCTAGAAATAAAAAGAGAATGAGATACAAGGTTGTAGTATGCCTTGCCCATAATAAGAATGAGATTTGATGAAACTACGAGTATGGCTAACCTTGAGAAATAAGTTAATTGATGAATTGATGGCAATAGAAACTAGGAGGTCGATACTGGTATGGTAAAACGAATTTGGAAAAGACTTTTGATCCTAAGAAGATGATTTAGTAAAATTGATAGATTTGGATAGAATGATATATTAACGCACCGACTAAATTGATATACAAGGATAAACTATGACGAGTTATAGTTAAAAAAAGTAATAGTATGATTAAGACAAGAGTACAAGGGAAAAAGGATTGTGATGGATATGAAGTATTAATAAGACAGCTTCTGAGATATTAAGGATAAGATGAACTAAAAAAGGTAAGTAACCCATAGTAAGAATTGTGAAAAAGGTTAAGAAGCATTATACCAGGGGATTGAATGAGAACATGATATAATGTGAATATAACGAGGATCATTATAGAAATAAGGAAAGTCTAGTAAGAAAGTGGCCAAATATATGACATGAGCCATGTGATTGGAATATAAATATAGGTGTGAAATGGAAAAGCGAGCTATGGCACAAATAAGGAAGACTTAGCAAGTCCTGTAAGGAAAGTTTTGAATAAAGGTTATATGACGACGGAAAGGATACCTAGTGCAAGGAAATAAAGGGTAATATAGAATTCCTTGCACACAACAAAAAAATGGACATGAGCTGGAGGAATGACAAGGAAGTTCTAACAGAGGCACCCAAGATAGACATAAGTAACTGAATACGAGGACAGAGCGAAAGGACAATGTATAGTTATAGAGTTAAAGGGGTAGTACAACAACATGGTGTTGAGGTAGACCTATTATTGAGGCAAGCTTGATATGTTATCGAGAAAGTGAGCATCGAGCGCACGACAAGGATGAAAGCTCATGAGTCATAAAGAAGTATTGTGGATATGTGACTCCACCGTGCAAAATGATGAGACCCTTTGGGATAGGGGGTGTAGCTTTGTAAAACAATTGATGCATTGTGAATTTAATAGAGGGACAAGTGGTACCCACTGTGATAAGGCTAGGGCTATGACAAAGCTTAGGACACTGAGCGTCAAAATATAAGTACTACCTAATTGAGAATTGGAAACGACTATAAGGACTAGGTAGTTATTGATCAAAATAAATGGAATGTGGCTTCGAATAAATTGCTACGTGACTCGATTACCCATAATTAGACTAGATCAGTACCTCACAATTATGTTAAGGTATCGTACATGGGCAACCAAAGGTATAGATAATATAAAGGAAGGCATAGATATGGTGCAGTATACCAAATGTGTTGAAAAAGAATCAGACGTATTTGAAAAGTGGAAATAAGGGCATAAGGTAGAACACAAACAAATATTGACATGGGTACACCCTAAAGGGGGGAAGTGGCTTCAAGTTAGATCCTATATTGGCATGAGTTAACAAGATATAAAAGCCAGCAATGATCGGATTGAAGCCATGATACCTGAGATAGTGCTGAGAATTATTAGTAAGGACCTTGAATAGTATGACATCAAAGAATGGGTGCATACAAAGGGGATGCATACGATGAGAGAATCACAATGAGAGCTTAAATATATTGTAAGGGATAGCTAGGCTACACTTGACTAAAGGTTAAGATATTGGTAACAAAGTTCCTAGCTACTGACATTGTGATATAAAAGTAGCAAAAGAGAAAGGATAAGAAATCTCTCCTATATTGGGAGATGAGAAAACTTAAGAGTAAGTGAAGGGAGCGAAACAAGTGTGACAAAAGAGACTGTAAGTGCGTGTTAGTACAATAACACATGTAGAGCAGAGTAAGCCAAGAGCAGGAATGACTATGAATGCACTTTGTGCAAATTGTACAAGAATAGTTGTGCGGCCTACGAACATTGGTATACTAAGAGTAAGATCAAGTGATTACTCAATAAAAAGAAGTTGGTAATAGCAATGTGATTTCCATATTTAGAATCTATTAGAGAAAAGTGTAAGATGGTTCGAGGCAGAACTATTAAAATATAGTCAGTATTAAGGACAAAAGCGATAGTGGAGCCCTGACATCGACTAAAGGAGGTAAGAGCCTAGTATAGCCATGTAAGACATTTTCTGGACTGCTCTAAGCACCTACACACGTTTGTGTAAAGATTACAATATGATGTGTAATAAGAGAATTGGAGAGAAGATCTGAGTAAAAGCGCAGTATAACATGATTAAAGTGTTACAAGTTGGGGTAAGAGGAATTGTACAATAGCTTAGACAAAATTGAACATCAGGAGATTGATAGCCTATTATAGGAAATGGAAATCCCGACTCAGAAATGGAAAGTAATTAATATGGGTGATAGCACAGGCTGACCTCGCACTCTACGGAAGTATGAGTTCATATGGGTTATGGTAGATAGGCTGACAAAATCAACCCATTTTCTTCCAGTTAGGAAGACATATTTAGCTGAGGGTTATGCGAGATGATATATTAAGGAAACAGTAAGATTTCACGAAGTTCCCACATCTATTATCTCAAATAGGGAAATTCAATTTGTGGCTAACTTCTGAAGATTATTCCAGAAAGGATTGGGAATATAGGTGAACCTTGGTACAACATTTCACCCCCAGACTAATGGGCAGGCCGAGTGTACTATCCGGATGCTAGAAGGTATATTACGGGCCTGCATTACTGACTACAGGAGTAGGTAGGATAGCTATTTTCCACTTAGTAAATTTGCTTAGTGAAACACGATTAACAGGCCCAGACATGCCTCAACAGATTTTTGAGTCAACATAAGCCATAAATAGATAATCAACGTCGACATTTATGGTTTGAAGTTGAGGATTGAGCATGCTTGAAAGAGTCACTGATGAAAGGTGTAACAAAATTTGACAAGAAAGAGAAACTTAGCTCGAGACGTGTGGTTCCTTATCAAATCATTTGTAGGATGGGCAGAGCTGCCTATGAGTTGGACTTACTATTGGATTTGGAAGTGGTACATTCAGTCCCTCATATTTCAAGGTTTGGCAAAGGTCTAAGTGACCCTTCTAGAATAATTCTTGTAGGGGAGATCCACGTAACAAGGAGTTATCCTACTAGGAGCAACCTATCGCCACCATAAATCGACAGATTAAAAGGGTGCGAACTAAGGATGTTACTTACGTCAAAGTGTTATGGAAAAATTAGAATGGATAATAGATGACCGGGGAAACCAAAAGAGAGATAGAGAAGAGATATCCGTACGTGTTCCTTATGTCTACAGGAAGTCTAAACTCCTAGATTAGTTGAGTTTATGAATAAAAGGCCTATGGATGACAACCATTACGAAGAATTCTTGAAGTCCTCGTAAGACCTGATGAGACTAATACACATTCGAGGACGAATGTTTTAAAGGGGGGAAGGATGGTATGCCTCATACTTTTGTACTTCAGAGCGCTTTCTCAAGCTTCTTAAAAGTTTCCGCATGACCTAGATTATATACCATGCTATCAAATAACCCCAAGGAAAGGAAAATGAGATATCCCATAATAAGGAAGATTGAAATAGGGTTATAAGAATCCGAACGGAGTTGGAGGCCAAGTAATGAGTCATAGGACCCAATCTACTTGTGTAACCTACCAACTTGGATGTCCTACGTAATTAAGCTACTTAATTACACGTTGAGCTTAAATATCAAGGAATACATAGGATCTTAAAACAAGATGAGATTACGAACCCACGGAAATGAAGCACACAGGTGAAAAATAGGTGACCCACCTACTTGGGGTGGACTCCACCTACCACATGGCAACATATGGATGGCTACACGGCGTGAGGTGGCATCCTAGGGGGATACCACATGCCACCTCTAGGGGGATTCCATGTGTCACACCCAAAAAAGGATATATATACTTAGTCTTATGACTAAGTTTCCATTTCAGCCCTTAACACTTCGAAGAAAATGGAGAAAACCTAGAGAAAAGGAAAGAGGAGCTACGACCAAGTTCCTCCAAGGTGAGTTCTCCGATTTTGCTTCGTGAATTAATTATTTAAGTTATCCAAAAGTGATATAACAATGTTTAATATCATAAAATTTCTATTTGGGGTAGCAAAGTCGTGACACAAATAGTCCACTACATTTCGGCACATAAAGAGAACTTCTGAGGCAAGTTTTAGCAAGGTATGACTTGGTTCTCTTCTCCCACATTTTGGTAAGGGTTTGGGCATGTTATGAAGGTATTGTTACAGATTGGAAACATGAAAAATATACATGTTATGACTAAAGAACATTACAGGTCATGTAGGGGCTGATTTGAGCGATTTTAACGGGTTAAAGTTTGGCTAGAGTCATTGTTATTATGGTGTTGTGTTGGGCATTGTTTTGTAGTGTTGCAAGGATGGAAAATGACTAAAAATGACTGTATATGCTTTTGGTTTCAGCCACATGACACCCCGATTCGTGTGGTTAAAGTTTTTACGAAATAGAGATTAAAAACCCTATTTTGGTATCGTAGTTTTAAGCGAGTTGTTTGGAATTTATGTTGTGTAATATTGAAGTGGTTTACTTGTATATATGCTGCTGATTGTTGTTGTTGGTTGGATGCTAAATTTTGGGGGTTAAATTGAAAGTTCGGATATGGCAAGTTATAGAGGAGGTGATGCCCGAATTCTGTTAACTTCCAACAAATTAATAGACTAGTCGATACTCGTCAAGGAAGGCGAATAAGGAATTGGTTCCTATGGGTGATTGGTGGTAGAATTACAAGCTGGAAGATTGAAGTTCACTAGATTTAGTATTACTTTTGTGTTAAATAGGTTAAAGGAGTAATGAAGTGAGTCTGGATGCGACTAACCCATAACAGGTAAGTGAAGCTACCCTTTCTTCTTTTTTGGCATGTCTTAGGTATAAGTGACAAATGATGTGTATGAAGCTTGGGGTAATTCTATTCATGAGTTCTGAACATAATGCATGACTCATAATTCTGGTTCACTTATGAATGATAAGGCTCTTAAGGTAGTTGGGTTATCACCCTCGAGCCTTCTATACGTGAAATAGTAATTGGATGCATGGGAAGCATGAGCTACAACTCCTATTCATTTCTTGATATCAAAACTCCCAAGTAGTTGATCTACTATCCTCAAGTCTTCTATGTGTTGAATAATAATTGAATGCCTAAGTTCCTATTCCTAAGGTCTCTACGATTACAAACATCTCTAATTCTGTGAGTTGATTAACCTAGTCTCGGTACATATCTACGATTCCAGAAACTCTAGTGTCACGACCCAAAAACTGAGGTCATGATGGCACACATCTCAAAACCCAATCTGATGTGTAACCCTAAAAATAAAATTCATACAAGACTCCCAAAGGGGAAAGTGATTCCACGATTTAAATAAAAAGAAAAAAAAAACAATGAAGAAATTATCCCAAAACCTGGTGTCATAAGTGTAAAGAGCATCTAATACAAGGTTCGAATCTGAAGATACAACATAAGTCTTTGAATGATACAAAAGACTGAAAAATAAAGATAGACTAGTGACGATCCGAATTCTGGGACCTCACCACTAATCTGAGAATTACACAATCCGCTAGAATATTAACTGCCACGTGGGGTACCCCGACTAGTATCTGCATCAAAAAGGGACACAGAAGTAGGGGTGAGTACAATTCACATGTACTCAGTAGGTTTTAGCTGACTGAGTATAAGGAATTAATCAAACCTATGAAATAAACTAAGGAACGCTTCCACCTGCATATAGAAAAGTCCCACTTCGGCATCGGTGCCGCCAGTTTATATATATAGTGGCACGAGTAAAGAAAACCCATAATAACAACTCATAATCACAATTAATCGAATAATTCAAGCAACACAAATATCAATGCAATGCAATGCAATATGATGATGCAATGATGTGGTGGTACGGTGGAATCAAGACTGTCGCACAGCCTGTCGTATACACCTGCTGAGCTGTGCTACCAAGTAGGACCCATGGGGGTCTCGCAGACCATATACCTCAATCACAATATCTCATTATCCTTGCCACCTCCTCGTGGTCAAGGGATCACAATGCATCCACTACCCTGCCGGAAAACTGCCTCGGTCAGGGACTCAAGATACAAAGGTTGGGATCACAATGTATCCACTACCCTGCCGGAAAACTGCCTCGGTCAGGGACTCAAGATACAAAGGTTGGGATCACAATGCATCCACTACCCTGCCGGAAAACTGCCTCGGTCAGGGACTCAAGATACAAAGGTTTAAAGGTGTTTCATTTTCTTTCTCAAAAAGAATTTCCATATTTCTCAACTTCCCATGTTTCATGATATGATGAATGAGGATGAATGCATCAAAACACATATGCATGAAAGTAATAATCAACTCACATGTGGTATAAGGTTCAAAGTTCTCAAAACTTAACCTACACATGATATTCACCCTCAATAAATAGTAACGGGAAGAACACACTTTCATTTAAATATTCACCCCTTTCTCAACAATATTTCAATACTCAAGTATGCTCAAAACCCCCAACTCAATCTCTCAAGCGGCATCACAAGTCAAATAATATACTCAAGCCTCTCTCTTAGGCAAATCATAATTCACATGCTCTCAAAGCAAATAAGATAACAAATAAGGCCCTCACACGGGCTATGTAATACAAATAAACCCCGTCACGGCAACACATTAATAAATAAGCCTCCACACGGACATCATAATATATATAACATTCTCAACTCATACTACAACCCCATCCCAAAGTCTATAACATATGAATGATTAATTACCCCATCTCAATCTCAAAGAAAGATAGCCAAACCTACCTCAATTGCCGAAGCCGCACTCGAATACCTCCACCGGACAAGCAACTCTCGAATTCAGCGCCCGGAATGACAACCCACTATCAACAATGAAGCATACACGTCACAAGGAGTCCAATGACACCCATATTGATAGGTTTCGGAACCGGGGGTAAAATGGTCCAAAAATTAACTATTTTCGAAAAGGGTCAAATCTGGAAATTTATTGAACAATCCCATTCTATTGGTAATAAGGAACTCATGGTTGAAAAACCCATAAAAATAGAGCTCAAAACGAGTTGAAAATCACAATTTTTCCTTAAATTCGGATTAGGGAAGAAACAAGGATTTTTGGGGTTTGAAACTAAAATTTAAGAGTTAAAATCGTCAAAAACTTAATGAAAAAGGAAGGTTTTAGGTCAAAAATCACTTACCCAACACTTTGCCTCGAAAATCTCTTCTCAAATCACCTCAAGGAGTTCAAGAACTCAAACAAATGTTGAAAAATATTGAAATGAGAAGAAAGGGGCATTTTCTGCCCAAAAAGTTACTGTTCACGCGTGTTACTGTTCACGCGTGTTACTGTTCACGCGTGTTTTGTACAAATTTACGAAAATCACCCTCAAGGTCATTACATCTAGTTAATATGATTCCTAACGATGTGCAGAAGGTACTTAAGACGATTACTACTCTGTTCTTCAAGTGACAGTTTACTTGACTGTTTCATTGAGTCTTATAGGATGACTTAAGTTAAATATGGTTTATCACTACTCTACTTGTGCACGCTGTAACCCATCTTCCTCCGAGTCCCATAAAAGGGCCAGGAATGCGGTCGTGCCCAGCTTTACTATTTGTTCACCGAGTCCCAGGCTGGCTATATATATGTATGAAGTATACGAGGATAAAATGTCGTATATGATAAAGTAAAGCATATGATGATGCCGTATGTGATGATGCTCATCACCGAGTCCCAGGTCGGATATATATATGATGATATGATGGAAAATGTGGATCGAGCCATACGTTTCTCAGCATTGTTTTAAATTACGGATTGGGCTGAATGTTCCTCAACATATTTTACTATATAATGATGGTACGCTATATACGTACACTACTCCTTTCACCGAGTCCCTCACTAAAGGGACAGATACTTTATGTAGGCATGCATATGAGAATATAGTGATAAAGTTGTGACCCTGAGCCCCATAATGGACTGGATATAATGTGATTATATATAATATACATGATGATATGATGACATGTAATTATTATAAAGAGATTATGATACTGAGTTCACTACAGGGTCGTGCATAGTGTATGATAGGGTATATGATTACATGTCTTAAGATGCAGGTACAATGATTTGTTAACTGTTATACTTGTCTCATGCATCCCCATTTCAGTTATTGTTTCAGTTATGATATGTTATGCTTTATATACTCAGTACATATGTTGTACTGACCCCCCATTCTCTAGGGGGCTGCATTTCATGCCTGCAGGTACATATGTTCATTTTAGGGCTCTGCCAGCTTAGGATTTCTACTCAGCAATGTTGGAAGTGTTCCACTATTCTGGAGCCTAACTTTTGATGCTAGTCTTTCAATGTATATATTCATTTATTTAGGGGTACGGCGGGGGCCCTTCCCACCATATGATATAGTTAATACTCTTAGAGGTTTGTTGACATGTGTATGTGGGTTGTTTGTAAGTTTGTTCAGTTGTAAATATTTTTATGTTATGGTAGCCTTGTTGGCTTGCGTTCCCTTTCATGATATGATATAAATGAAAGAGGCTATATGTATATGAAAATGTTATTACCCACTAGGGTTCTTGTGTATAGTTCTTATATTTGACATTTATGTATACAGGGGTCCAGGTCGGACCCCAGTCGGGGCCTACGGGGTTGGGTCATAACAGAGATAAAGGATTTCGACAACATAGACTCTACCTAGTGCATCCAACAATGCCTCTACTGGACAATATGGATGGGGGATAAAACATGTCCCTACCTCACTCTCAAATGAATATAACAAATGTCTTTCAAAAGAAGTAAACTCATAAACTTGCCCTCGAATAGATGAGGACTCACCAATCTTCATAGTATAGGAACTCAACTAGCCATGTGGAGAATGTATGTGATCTTCGACCCCTACATTATGATATAATATAGGAAATAAAGTATGTGTTATGGAATCCCGATGTCTCCCCATACAATGGAAGAAAGGAGAATCTACTTGCCAACGTAGACTTTACCCCACTAGGCTAGTCATGAACATGTGCTATATGTGGATCCACAAGCTAGGTCATAAAGGCAATCCTACGGTAGCACATAGTTAATGAGACTAGAGAATGTATAGAAGAACCCCGTAGGTCGATCCCCCACCTCAAGCCTTATTTGGTGCTACGTCAAATCCCATAGAATACATAACATAGTAATCATACTTAACATACATTCATAAACTTGTTCATATATTTCAAAACTCATAGAATAACTCATTTTCATATCATAATTGCAATGTGAGTAAAACCCTTTCAACATCATAAATCATACTTGCATGATACATAGCATTAGGTTCCTAGGTCACCAATTAAGGATCCTAAGTCACCTCTTTTCATAAATTGCATGAAATTCATGTCTTGAACATATTTGAAGTTCATAATCATAGCTTATACTTCAAATTTGGATAGAAACTTGAATGCATAAATAATTTGGTTGGAAACCATGAAATTGGGTTGAAAACATGCATGATCATACTACTTATACCAACACATACATAATTCTTGAAAATAATATCAGTTAGATGCATAATTCTATCAATAATCATATAATTCATAATGAATAAGAAAATCCAATGCATAAAAATTTAAATTAGGGCTTTAAATTGAAAATTATAAGGATAGCTTGGGAAGAACTATAATAACCCGTAACTTAAATATGCCTATGACTCGTAAATGCCGATGCATCGGTGTGATATATCGGAAGAATATTGTTGCAAAGGGTTTTGAATACCAAGTAATTCTTATATTAAGTCATTTGAAGTGTTACACCAAATTTACACGTCAAGGAGATCATTAAAGAAAAGGTTCAAATTTAAAGGTTCATTGTGGAGGAATATTTTAAATGATCTAATTTATCATCTAATTTTTAATGAGAATATACCAAATATTTAAGGAGTTAGAAGGTATACTACCTATCAGATGAAAGGTAATTAAGTCTAGTTTCCATAAAAACAAACCCCTCGCCAATACGACATTGGAGTAAAATGTTATGGCCATTCTACGATAAATACAGGCATTGCCAAATAATTGCGGGACATGTGGCACTCTAAGGAAGTCAGCCAAAAACTTATATATTTATATTGAAGCTTAGGAATTTCATTTCATATATTCCTAAACGTCTACGGTTCTGTCCCTAAGATATTTCTTCATCCTTTCTTCATAATAAATCGAGGGTTCTTCATTTCAAATATTTCCAAGTTTAAGGTAAGTTGATTTCTTCCAGAATAAAGTCTCCTCCTTTTTATACAATGTGAGGTATAGTTAGCCAAGTTTTTTCTTGAAGGAAAAGGTGTTTTCTTCAAGATTAAAAGGGAAGGGATCTCTTCTCTTATTTATAGAGGTATGACTCTTGTTCTATCTCCATAAATATGATTCTAAAAGATGCTTTAAGTTCAATTTATGGTTAGGACTCACGGGATGGTGATAAAAAGCCGTGAGTCCATCTTTTACCCATTGTAATTGATATAATTGGTGAGGAGGGAGTATGTAGAAGGATGTATTGTCTTCTTTATTGATCAAAGGAGGGTTTGGATATAGTGCATTGAGGCAGCAACTGCGTTACGATAAAATTGAAGGCTAGGTATAAAAAACGTGACTTCTATAGTTCTTGCAAATTTGTCGCTCGCCGAGTGTTTGATGAAATGCCTAACTAGACAAGGAATATGTTTTAGGTGTTTATATAATCTCCTATTATTGTAATTAATGTTAGTAGTCTCCTACCAACTTAAATTATAAGCTTATAAGGGAATTTAACGTCGTTTGATATAGAACCCACGAAATGATGTTAGAAAACTATGAGGTTGAGTTTATATGTATAATTTGAATGATTAAGTGGATATTTCTTCATGAATTATGGATTAGGGATTAATATTAACCTCATGGGTAAGTTATGATCCCAATTAGAGTGTAGATAAAGAGTTGAGTTTGGATTTATAGCCCATTGTCACGACCGCACATGAAATCTCATTATTTGGGTAACGAGGTCTATCAAGGTACACCCCGATGTCTCATGTATGGTCTGACTGTAGGTATTTATATAGGGAATTTATATAGAGAAGTAAAGATATCACTTAGGCAAATTATAGGAATCTTATACATATAAATGAATAAGCCATGTAGCGCTAGACAAAGACCCTTGAGATTGGTAACAGTTCCAGTGTTGGATAACGTCTCTTGCATACATATGCTCAGATTTGCCTATCTTGATATTTGATTCATTTGAACATTCTTACATATCTAGTTGTTATTCAGTCTTCTTTACATATCAGTACATGTTTTATATGTACTGACGTCTCAACTATTGTGGCACTGCATTTCCATTGATACAGGCTCATGTACTCAGGATAGTAGACACTCTCTCTAGCTCAAAGACTTCAAGTTTAGAAGTGGTAAGCTCCACCTCTACCTGGAGCTATCAGATATCTAGAGCCTTTATTTTGCTATGTATGTACATATGTTGGAATGGGTATGGCGGGCCCCTATCCCGACCAGTTATTAGATTCAGAGATGCACTCTTTAAAGGCTTCTTAGACTTAGTTTTGTTTCAATTATAAATAGCCTATTAGGCCCTTTTGTTGTCTATGTTTTGTATGTGTCTTGGTATATGTTCCTCTACTTATAAGTCTACAACTTTAGTATGAGTTTAATGCATATATTAGCAGGTGCTCGAATAAGTCCTCACTGTCTGCTCCTTCTTAGCTGGGGTGTGACAAGGACCTTGGGACTCCATGGGTGTAAGGTCCCATGGATGAATTCCCACATACCTTGGTGAATTTGACCCTGGAATTGAAAGAAGAAGACTTGATCTTAAATAAACCCTAACCAAAACTTTGATGAAGAAGAAGATATTTTAAAGGAACCTTGGGAGAGAAGACTTGTGAATTTGAGAGTTAATGAAAGAATAAAGCTTTTAGGAGTATTTAGGATAGTTAATAATAGGAATCTATCCCCAAAAATGTCCACATATATTAGTAATAAGGTGTCACAACCCAACCCCGTAGGCCCTGATGGGTGCCCAAATAGGCACTTACGTGTACCCTTGCTAACTATAAGTAAACCTGTCTCCTATTTGAGTCATAGCATGCCAACAGACAAGATGATATATAAGCCGACGAGGCTATTGTAACATACAGGTACAACTGTATACACATACATATACAACCCACACACATATCTACAGACCTCTAAGATATAACACATAATGATAACATAAGGCGGGATAGGGCCCCTGTCATACCCCTGAGAAAATAAATAAGTACATCAAAGTTCAGTACCCAAAAGCGAGGCTCTGGTACAATGGAGCTTTTCCCGATTTTGCTGAGTGGAATCCTAAGCTGGCAGATCCATGGAGCGCGTATCAGTACCTGCGGCCATAAAATGCAGCCCTCTTGAAAAGAGGGGGTCAGTACGACATATGTACTGAGCATGTGAAGTACAAGCATCATAAGGAAATTACAGTTGGCATAGGGATGCAGGGGGCAAGTATAACATTTAACCATTTACCATACTCGAATTGTATAAAAGAAAGTCATACATATTACCATACATACTGTACCCGGCCCGTTTGGGGACTCGGTGTACCATCTACATCATTCTGTCATCATAAGTACATATATATTATTATCATTGTGGAACTTATAGTCCGATCCATGTATATAGTAAGTACATGCCAAGGAACGTATGACCCGATCTGTACATCATATAATAATGCTGAGGAACGATAGCCTGATCCACATATCATATAGTAATGCCGAGGAACGATGGCCTGATCCATATATCATATAGTAATGCCAAGGAACATTCAGTCTGATCTACATATCATATAGTAATATCGAGGAACTTTCGGTTTGATCCACATATCATATAGTAATGTCGAGGAACATTCACTCTGATCCACATATCATATAGTAATGCCGAGGAACGTTCGGTCCAATACACCTATCATATAATAATAATTATATTATAGATGGCTCGGGACTCGGTGAAAGATGTATTATAGTATACATGAATAAAGTAGTGAGTAGCCATATGCAATCTAAATCATTATCAGAGACTCGACAATGTAAGAAGATTAAGCTATCGTTTGAGGACCAGAATAGTAGTGTAGCCATCTCGAGTGCCTTCTAAATGCCATTAAGGCCTATATCACTTAGGATCTCGGGGAACCTATATATATACTAAAGTAATACTAACAGTTCATAGAATCAGGGATACCCGTCATCACATAGTCCTTAGGACTAGGAGCTTATGCATCCAGTACTTCTCAACCTATGGAGTTCAAGGAAAGTAGATCAACTTACTACAAGAGTTTGACATTCAGAAGTGAATAAGAGATACGAATTTCATTTAGGACTTAAGAGTGGAGTTACCCTAGAGCTCGTATCACATTTTACTTGTAATTAGGACATGCCAAAGGAAAGAAGGGACATCTTTACATACTTACTATTTCCCAACGTATAGGGAAACTTGAGAAGTAATAGCTCAATTATTGGAAAAGTTCTATCTTTAAGGAATGAATAAGAGTCATGCTTTATACCACGATATAGATTATACCAACTTAGGATGGTTGGACACTTTCACATCAATCGAGGTAAAAGAACATAAGTTCTAGGAAATTAAAAACGTTAGCCATCCTAGTGTACTTAAGAATAAGAGCTTCTTGTAGACTTTGTGCATTCTTCGTCTGTTGGCTTTCTATGGGTCATGCTAAAGAAGAAAGAGAATAAGCTTTACATACCCTCTACTTTTCCTCATAGAGTCATCATATATATATATCATCATGTACCATACCCGGCCCATTAAGGGACTTGGTGTTATCATCAAATACCGTACCCAGCCTATTATGGGACTCGGTTTCATAACCATCATATCATCATACTTAAGTCAAGACATATCAAGAGGGAATAAGGGTAGCTTTACTTACTTATGCCAAAATATGCCAAGAGAAAGTTTCACATACCTTTTTAGGGATTAATTGAAATCCGGCTTTCCTTGATACCTCATTTGACATGAAAGTAACACTAAGATGAATAACCTTTCACTTTCCAATTTCCAACTCTAGAACCAAGTCTTCATAGCGATCATTTCCTTATCCATTTCCCTTAACTAGTTTATTACTAGTTCCTAAGTTACCAAAATTCGGGCAGCATCTCCCCATAACTTCAATATCCCCGAGATTCCAACTCGGACATAATATCAAAAACCATACCAAAAACAACAACCATCAGCATATATACAAGTAAATCACTTCAACATTACACAATACAATCTCCAAACAACTCGATTAAAACTACGATATCAAAATAGAGTTTTTAACCTTTATTTCATAAAACCTTTAACAATATAAAATGGAGGGTCGTGTAGCTGCAACCAGAAGTAATCACACCCTTTTTAAAACACTTTAAATCCCTGCAACATGCAACCCAACCATCTTCACCCGCTGCACCACAACAGCAACCCACTACTCCACTTCGATTTAGCTATAACCACTTCAATTTAGTTTGTTTCAAACGTCAAGCCTCCTTATGCAATTTTTCCACTTACAAACTTATTTAAGACATGTAATATACCTCATAAAAACATCATAAACTCCAATTTGAAAGTAAAACCCTTACCTTGCCCGAAACTCGTCAAACTCATCGAAACTTGCCTCAAAAGTTCCTTTAGTGCTCCTAAAACTTTGTGGTTGTTAGCTAATATTTTGGTACTGCTCCAAACCGTATATTTTCATTAATAACACCTTCATAACATCATGGTACACCCTATATAATTAACGCATGGAGCGAAATTGAAGAACTCACCTTTTTTTTCCTTCCAAAACCGTGGCTCTCTCCCTCTATAGTTTCTTCTCTTCTCTTCTTTCTTGTTATTGAATTTTCTAGATAAGTATAGAACTTGATGAGTCATAAGACACATATATATAGTCTACTTTTAGGGGGGTGACACATGTCAACCCCTAAGTGGTAACGCATGTCAAGCCCTAAGTGGGTCAACACATCCCTTCCTCCAATCATGGGCTGCTATGTGGCATGTGGGACCCACCCTCTTTGATCCAGTTGCTTCCACGTGGAACTCCCAGCTGCCGCCACATGTCACTCTCCCATTCCATCATATATCACTTTTTTCCCCTTCGTGGGTTCGTAATCTCATCTTCTTTTACGAACCTATGTAATCCTTGCTACGTAAGATTTGTATGTACTCAAGTAGCTTAAGTATTTAAGATTTCCAAGTTGGTATCTTACGTAAGTAAGTCGAGTCCTACAACTCATTATTTGGTCTCAAAGTTCTTTTGGATTCTTACAATGTTATTTCTAATCTTCCCTATCATGAGGTGTCACATTCTCCCTTCCTTAGAGTTGTTTGATAGCTTTATGGGCTATCCATCTCCCATGGTAACTTCTGAGAAGCTTAACAAACTTAAGAAGCTTACTAATCTTTCTAGAAACTCAAAAACCTCTCAAGGTACAAAAGTCTTTTAAGGTACAAAAGTACGGGGTATAACATAAGGTATCGGGAAAAAAACCAACTACCACTCATTTAAATCTAGATAGACAGCCCTACAAATCCACTTTATGAGTCGTACAAAGTTTAACGAGTTGTACAAATAACTCATCCTGCAGGGTCTGAAGAAACCCTAAGATTTTAAGTCTCTGAAGTTTCTCTACGACTCATTCTTAGAAGTCGTCATCTCCTCTACAACTAATCCTATCTAGTCGTTTCAAAAGTACTGAAGCTTGTATTCTTGAAGGAACCAAGCACTACAACAACAACTCATTTCTATGAGTCATTACCAACTCTATGAGTCATCAACTAACTCTTAGCCAAACCTTCTAACTTAATAAAATTTCTAACTCTCAGCATCAACCCTACAAGTCCCTTCTACGATTCATAGATTTCCCTATGACTCATAGGCCGAGTGACAGCTCCTGATCCTGCCGGGTGGCCAAAGCATAAGTCTAGTTCAAAAAACTGCTAGAACTAGAGATCCTGCCATGAACTCTACACGGCCTACTGGTGTAGACGCACCCTGCCTCATAAAGGCGTATAGCTAGCAAAGAAGATGATGACCCAGCAGCTGATCTGGTAGGCCGAGTTGTACCATCCGAATTACCCTTATACAAACAATCTTTCATCGCATGGCCTTGATGGCCATAAGAAAAACAAGCCCCTATATCATGGTAGCACTTTCCTAGATGGTATCTGCCATAATAAGAACACTGAGGCCTGGGTGGCCTCATCTGACCAGAGCCTCTATCTAGCTGCAAACTGGAAGCGCTAGAGCTTGGACCTGCTCCCGAATATCCTGTGCTACCTAATCTCCAGCCTGAGGATTGCAGAGACATACTCCGTGCTCGCTGGGAGGCTGTCTTCTACCCTGCTACTGGGATGTCCTGCTCCGAAAATCTCCAAAATACCCAGCTGATCTGGCCTTCTTGGGTTGACTCCTGCCAAAATCTCGCTCGGACTAGTGTCCTCTATGTCTGTCCTCCATGCCTTGAGCATATGCCTGTATATGGGCGATGTCCATCCCTGGCTGGGCAACCATCACCAAACAACTATCAACCAAATACCGATCTAGACCCATCACATATTTGTGCATCTTGTCAGTCATGTCAGCTACCAAAGGAAGTGCATATCGGGCCAAGGAGTCAAAATCCAAACTATACTCACGAACACTGCAGCCTCGCTACCTCAACAGTAAAAATCTGTCCACTCTGGCTCTTCGCATCTCAAGAGGAAGGAAATGACTGAGAAAAACCTCTGTAAACTCATCCCATACCACTAGATAAGCTACTCTGCCCCTAGACAACTCCCAAGATTCATACCAGTTAGCAGCTACCTCATGCAGTCTATACGAGGCCAACTCAACCAACTCTATTGCAGAAGCCTTAATCGGACGTAATGTGTGTTGCATCTCCCTAATAAACTCATAGTAATCGTCCTCGATCTTTGTCATAAAGAACTCTGGATGATTACGAGTCAGAAACTCATGATCCCTTGAACTATCTGGCTTGTGTACCTGATCTCTGCCTAAACCACATATGTGCTTCTGGCCTGCCACCAATCTGGTCAATAGCTGGACTGCATCCCGTATAGCCCTGTCTTCAGCCCCTAGCTGGGTGCTACTAATTTGCCCTTCTAGGTAGCCGTCGCTTTCCTCAGAGGCATTACTGAAAACCATAACAATTTATTTCATTAGGGAAGAATCATCCTAATGATACAACTCTATTGCACGATCTAAGACAAGAAGAAAAAGTAATATCCTAAATTCCCTGTAGCCTCATGTTTATAGATGTGGTGCACAACTCAACTATAAACAAGACTCTAATAGACATGGTCTGTAGACATTCCGAGGACCAAACCTTTCTGATACTATTTTTTGTCATGACCCAACCCCGTAGTCTATGACTCGTGCTCGAATTGGACACCCGTATGTACCCTTAGCCCAAATTAGCATATTAATATAATAAGCAAATATAAAAATCAAATGAGGTCGCTAGAATAAATCAAAAATAGATGTACCACACGGACGCCACTATGGTCGTCATGAAATATAAAAACCCAGATATATACAGAACCCATAACAAATATCTACAAACCTCTACAGAATGATAGCTTAGTAATAGGACGGGACAAGTCTCCGTCGTACCCCTGACCAACATGTACAAATATATAACATAAAAAGGTCAGTACCAAATTGTGGGCTCCAGATAAAGGAGCACTGTGAAACAGCTAGGTGGATGTCCTAAGCAGGCAGATCGGCAAATCGAATATATGTACCTAGGGGCATGAAATGTAGCCCCCAAAGATAGGGAGTCAGTACGGAAAATGTACCAAATATGTAAAGCATGAACTGTAATACATAAAACCATAATCCAAAAAGCATGGGCAGAAAATGAACTAAATATCCTGAATATCAAAATGTTTATCATAAACACAAATAATGCATATAGAAAAACATATGCCATATTCGACCCCCTTTATGGGACTCGTTGAACAAAACGTAGTCGCCACCTCGTCACTAGAGCCATAACATAACATACTCCAAAGTAGGGAATGTCTCCATGACATATCATATCATATTCAATGGCCACATCATATCATATCATCAAACATCAGCATAAGTGTACATGGCATAGCATACTCTAAAACCCATGTACCTGTCATACCTGCCCCCTCATGCTGGGGCACAGTGAATAATGTAGAGAAGTACACTTGATAATATATCCTGGACCAGGCTTAGTGAAAGAATGGTTACAGTATGCACGAGTAAAGTAGTGAGAAACTAAATGCAATTTAAAATACAAAACATTTATAGAGACTCAATAGCATAATTTCGATGACAAATCATATAAAAGAAATTGAACAATAATCATAGTGCATGTCTTTCCATTGTCATGATAGTCTATGTCAAAATAGTCTTTCTGAAATCGTCTTCATATTTTAAAATATATTATGGGGCTTAATAGAATAATTAAAATAATAGTCGTTTAATATTTGGAATAGTAGCAAGGAGTTTCCTTTGAATTCTACTCAACATAAGTCAAATGGAATAACAAAGAAAAGTTCGGGAATAGTGGGCCCACCTTGGGTCAAATGAGGTGGCGTACACAAATTACGTGTGTTAAACTTTATGACGTTACTTATAAGAGTTTTAAGGTAGTCAAGTCCTATTTTTGCAAGTTCTAGATGTTAGACAATGTTTCCAAACTATTCATAACTATTTAGTTCAGTTCTACTGAATGGAAAAAGGGGCAAATTTAGGCGTCGATTCTGAAGAGTAGAGTCATCTCTGAGGCTTGTATCCAAACCTATTACACCTAGGACATGTCAAGAGAAGGAAAGGTAAAGTTTACATACCTTATTGGCCTTTTACGCTTGTCCAAATTTAAATCTCGTTTCCTCCAAAATCTACAATTGGTCACATTTACCAAATACTAATTATAAGGCCTTAAGAATTCAATCCTAACCAATACTTTTCTACAAAAATTTGGGCAGCATCTCCCCTATACATACAACATTCCCGAGATTTCAACTCGACCAAAAATGCCAACAACCATACCAACAACAATACCAATAACATCAACAATCAATTTGAAATGCATCATAACATAAGTTGTCTTTTTTTACTAAATAGTGCAACAACTTCCAATCCAACTTTGGATTTTCAAATCAATATCAATATTTTCATATTCATACATTAATTTAAGCTCATTCAAACATAGGCCAAGAATATTCCAAGCAATCTATACAATATTCACCAATTTCCATACTTCACCCAAAATCTCTATATATGCAACAAAATTATCACGATGCATTTTCTACTTTCAAACTTATAACAATTAACAGCAATCCACACTTTAACAACTTCATTTCCATAATATTATAGAATCATGCTAAAATGACATAATTCCCTACAATCCATTTCAATGTCAACTTAAGCCATTTAACCTTCATTTACATTATAAGAATCACAACAACACAACTAACATACTAAACAAAATTAATTCATTTCCATCTCATCAACCTACACCATATTTCCAACTTCAACCAAATTCCTTCAACTTCCATTTTCAATATAAAATTCACAATAGATACTACTAGAATACTACATAAAAGTTAATTCATCTTTCTCATACCATATCACATATATACAGCCATATACATATATCCACCCCCACCATGCAAACTCCCATATTTCCATAAATTCTACCTATTTCTACATACTATAACATAAGCAAGCCTTCATAACATAATAAAAAGGGATTAATTCTTATCTTTTCCTTCTAACTTCTTCACTTGACCTGTCATGACCCAACCCCATAGGCCATGACTGATGTCCGAATTGGACACTCATATACACATCTATTATCTGTAATCGATCAATACCCATATGATATGAAATTTATATGGATGGAGCATCGTCTCAAAACCGATACATATACATGTATATCGAAATCACCTATCTCTTGGGAGTCACAATTATCAAAAATAACATAGCATAGTGCATAAGATGACAAAGCTTTCATTACATGTACGAATGTCCCACTATATACATAACACGAGCTGACAAGGCTTCCACTATGAATGGGAATGTTACAAAACATGAGTCATACCAGTACAAATGGATAACATCTATATAAAACCCACACATGTGTCTACAGACCTCTAAGAGGATTAACAATAGCATATGAAGGGACAGGGCTCCGTCTTACTCCTAAATACATAAATATATACATTATAAAGATTAGTACCACAAGTTCAGACTCCGAGATAATGGAGCACTTCAAACCCATTGAGTAGAATCCTAAGCTGGCGGCTCTCCAAAATAAGTATCTGTACCTGTGGGCATGAAACGCAGCCCCCGAAGAAAGGGGGTCAGTACGACATATGTACTGAGTATATAAGCATAAAATATAATAAGAAACATCATAGCTAAAGTAGAGGTTTTCCGAGACAAGTATGATACTCAAGAAGTCACTGTACCTGTACCTTATGAAATAAAGTCATGCATGCTTATATCATATATCATATCCAGCCCTTTAGGGATTCAGTGAATCTGTCGTATACATACATATCATATTCATCCCATCATGGCCTCATGTCATATCATCATATACATATATACCATACCCGGCCCTCTAGTGAGGAACTCAGTGAATTATGTAGTGAAACTGTGCACGAATACATACCCGGCCTGGGACTCGATGAAAGATACATTAAGGCATGCACGAGTAGAGTAGTGAGTAACCATATGCATTTAAATTATCATTTGAGACTCAATAGAATAATTCAAATGAACCATCATTTGAAAATCAAGACAATATTCATTTCAAGTAACCTCCGATTGATCTTATAAATTATTCCAAATATGAATTATACAGAAGTATGATCTATACTAAAATATGACTTATACCAACTTGGATGGCTGGAATCATACATATGAATCAAGACATATCGATATAAATTCTGAAAATTGAGAACATTCGCCATCCTAGTATATCTAAGAATAAGAGCTTCGTTGGAATTCTATACATTCGTCGTCCATTTGTTTCATAAGATCATGCCAAAAGAAAGAAAGGTTAGCTTTACATACCTTTAGCGTTTACATGAATATGTTGCCCAATATTTTTTCAACCTATATTAAAACATTAAGCACTATGATTAAGCTATGGGCAAGAATAAAATGTACTCTACTGTTAGTAGGTTATTTCTAAAAAATATTGGACAGAACCTCCCCTATACCACTCACTTTCCCCACTTTTAAATCAGCCATATAATCATCAAGTAATATCAACAATCCAAAATATTGATATAAAACAAGATTTATTATTAATAATAAGCCTAGAATGTTGTCACCAGAATTATGTTACCCAAAACAGTAAGTTCGTAAAACCGAGTACCTCACGTTGTATCTAAATTTTGAAATTAAAAACGGCAAAACTGGACTTGATGACCTTCATGAAACTTTTAGAGCTATGTTTTAAGTTTGAAACCCAAAAGAAATCAATTCAAAACTCATTTTGTAGATATCATCAAAACACTAACAGCTATACATGAGGGATTTTTCAATCCAGAATCTGGACAGAATTTGTCTCATGATTCATCCCTTTTTTTGACATAATAACAGCAGATATAGACTACAACATAAACATAAGAGTTGTAGGTACGTGTATTATCTTCCCAAAAAATGTTTAATATCTAAAATCAAAGGTCTACACAATGAGATATTCCAGAATTACTACCAACTACACAATCTAAAAAATGGATTTGAATACTCACAATCTTCATACACCTTTTTCCTCCAAATTCAAGAACAACAACTCATCAACAACATCAAAATAATATCAACCATTATTATACATCATCACTAAGCTAATTTCATCTATTTAAGCTACTTAAAATAACCCTTCAACCCATAAATCTCAACAAATCACCAAACGAGTTTATAACGCTATTTTCTCCGTTCTAATCCGTTAAAACTCTAACTAAACTTGTTAACAATGAAAAAGAGACTTCAATATTACCTTAAATGTGAAGCAACCATATTAAATCTTCTCCTTATTGGCTGAGTTTTAGCTCAAATTGAAGGCAACACGACGTACAACACTTTTCTCTTCAAGAGCTTTGAGATTCGGGGCTTTAATTGTGGTAGATGTTGGTGTTTCTCTCTAGGTTGCTCTTCTCTTACTCTCTATAGAAATTTCCAGATATGTCTTGGTCTAAAAGATGAAGGAAGAGCAAAAAAATTAGATTTAATTTCGTGGGCATTGGGCCTGACCCGAGTTAGAATTGGGTTGGGCCGAATTCACTATTTAGTTTGACCCGTCAAACTTAAAATGTCTGTATCTTATTATTCCGTTATCACCAACCCACGACCTATGGTTGGAAAGATATTTCAATTATCTACAACTTTTGTTTTTAGAGTTTTCCCAAATTCCCAAATTCGAAAGGAGTTTTGGCCTCCCGAAGTCAAATCACCCAAAAACGTGACTTAAAAAAAATCTTTTTGATGGCTTCCACTTTGAATTGGCTCAAGGGTTCTTCTTGAGTTGTGTTTAACTTCACATAAATTATCCATATAACTTGACATTTATAACAAATCATGCCATTTTAAAATTCAAAATTAAAAGTCCTTGAATTTGTATCCGTTAGCTCATGAATAGTCTAAGGTGCAAAAATACGGAATATAACATGACCAAGGTACTAAATCAATGAAACAAGCATCCTATTTTCCGAAATAACTCCACCATGTTATAGAGGACTCTTGAATTAGTGGAAATACTAGAAGAAAATAATTTTTGGGACAAGGTTTCAAGGGGTCATATTTTCCTTGCCATGGCTGAATTTCTCTCTTTTTTTTCTCTTCTTTCTTTTGTTTTTCTCCTTCTCAACTAGTCTTGAAAGTTCTAGGAAATTTATGACTAAGTGCCCCTTTTATCCATTCATCACATGGATGAATGACTTGGGCTTGGATCTTTTATTTGGGCCTCACTTATTCTTCTTTTTTTTCGGACCATGGCTACTCCTTATGGTTGGGCCTCCCTTGTTTTTTTTTCTCCAAAAATTCCAAGCCCAATCACTTAGTCCATATATATATCTTGTAATTCATGAAACTAATTTTTTTTTGAAACTTCCAATTTTACCCCTAGTCTTTTTCAATATTTCCACCTTCAAAATTCCATAACCAACTTATGTGAAATTTCAATTTTGCCCTTAACCTTTTCCAATATTTCTACCACCAAATTCCAATTTTGCTCTTAACCTTTTCTAGTATTTCCACATCCAAAATTTTCATAACCGACTTATATATCAAACAAGATCAAAATATAGCATTATCCTTAACTTGTTACAAGTATCTCAAAATGTCCAAATGTGAAAAATATGGGTTATAACATTCTAGGATCACCCCACGTTGTTGTAGACCTTCTAAGGGTGGGATTACCTTGTAAAGATTAGTTTTGGATCACTAATTAGGGCTGCAAGTTCAGCTAGCAATGGTTGATGTTCCAAGTTTTTCTATCTCTCTATTTTTCTCTAAGTGTAGAAGATGACAGAAATGAGGTCTTAGTCATTACTAGGCCTATATATGTTATCCATGTGGGGTAGACACAAGTCTAACCCCTAAGGGTGACATGTTTTCAGCTCCCTACACGTGTCCAGCTCCCAAGGGTGGCACGTGTCCAGCTCCTACATATGTCCACCTCATCCATGCACCAACCAGTTGCTGCCACATGTCTTGGTGGGGCCAACTTTAGTAGGTGCATCACTTACTTACTCTTTTTCGTAGGTTTGTAACCTAGTTTCATCTTAATAACTTGTGTGATCCTTGCTACTTAAGCTCGACATGTACTCAAGTTGCTTAATTATGTAAAACATCCAAACTGGTATCTTAAGCAAGTAGGTCGATTACCACGACTCATTATTTGGCCTCCAACTCCTTTCAAATCCTTTCAAGCCTATTTTCAACCATCACTACTCACATAGAATTAGTCTATGCAAAATATGGGGCATCATATCCTCCCCTCCTTCGGATCATTTGGTTTGGGAATGTTATGGATAACACGGATCACATGGCAACTTTTAGAGAAACTAAAAAAATGTTCCCATGTACAAAAGTGCGGGATATAACATCCTTCCCCCCTTTAGAACATTCATCCTTGAATGTTAACTAGTCTCATAAGGTCTTACAAGGATTTCGGGAAATCTCCGTAATAGTTGTCATATATAGGTTTCTTATTAATCAATACATGTCACGACCCGACTTAGGGCCTAGTCGTAACACGGCGATCAAAACCCCAAAAGGCTCCAACCAAGCCTCTTGTACATATCATAAGCATACATAAGGTAAAATATAAAAGAAGAAACACCATAAAAGAGTCTAAACCATGAACAAAAATCTGAAAATGTTTGAAACCATAAAAGAGTCAAATCCCATGGAATACATACATAACATAAAATCATTATATCATAGTCATGATCATAGGCTTGAAATCATACAGTAGGTCATTTTCATAACATACTTGTAATGTGAGAATTGTCATTTCATCCATACAATCATATTTCCATAATTCATATCATTAGGCCTTAGGTCGCCTTACTTCATAACTTGCATGAAAAACCATAATTTGAAACATACTTATAATTCATGATCATAATGGAAATACATAGTCATAATTCATACTTTGAAAATTCATAACCATAGCTTGAACTTGAAATTAGGGTATGACATGAACGCATGTTCAATTGACTTAAAAATCATGACATTAACTTGAAAACATGTATGACCATAAACTTTATATCAGCCCATACATAACTCATATAGATAATATCATTTAGAAGTATAATTGAAAATACTCATATTTTACATCATAAACTCTAGAAATCAAAATAGAAGAATTTATGGAACAACTCTTCAATTTAATTCAATAACCATCAATTTATATCAAAATAGACTCATGATCATAGTTTAAATGAAAATTCATTCAATTGGAATAGAGATCATAAAATCCATAAAATACCATACTTTAATTTGATAGAAAACTTTGAGTAATTAATTGGTCTTTATGGATGAAAGGATCCATGAATCAATACCCAGATACCTTGAGTGAGAAAGAACTTGAGAGTTTTGATGGAGAAATTAAATGAATTTGCTTGAAGTCTTCAATGGAAACCCTTGAGAGCCTTTTTGTAGAGAGAGAAATATTTGATAAATGTTTTGTAGAAGAATGAATTGAATTAGAGGTTTAGATTAATTTATAGAGTTAAATTAGGTCCTAAAAACATCTAGGTTCATTAACTAATTATGTGGGAAAAGTCTAAAATGCCCTTAAAAACTTAAATTCGGCCAGAATTGCTTCTCATGTCCGCGACGCGGTCCTGTCGCAGACTACTCTGTCTTGTGCGGATCCCCAAGTCTGCGACGCAGTCCCGTCGCGGACAACATTGTTTTATGGTTTCTCCAAAAATCTTTCTTCCATTCTACGGGTTCTAAAAATCTACCGAGACTATTTTTCCGTAGTTTTTGACCCCCTGATCGATATTCCAAACTCGAATTATCCAAAAAGATTAAGGATAATATTTTACATGAGCCGCCTATTCCCAAGGCATTCTTAAGGTATTTTAAAAAAAATTGAGGGATGTTACAATATCTCCCCCTTGGAAATATTCGTCCTCGAATGAGATTCAACTAATATTGAAAAGACATGAAAAAAAGATTTAGAAATCCAACATGGACATGAGGACACTTTGAAAAATATGTATGACGTGTAAACTTCATACTTAAAATAAAACATAGACCTTGAGAGAAATCATTTTCATGAATCATGCATGGATATGAATGACATATGGAACTGAAGTGTAGAAGTTTAATTGATTTGATAATGAGCAACTTAGTAACTTTAGGCTTGAGTGAAAGGAAAGAAATAAGGATATCGCTTCATCTTGTCCGATTCCGCTTCCCATGTAGCACTCTCTACTTGTTGATTCCTCTACAACACTTTGAAAGATGCAACGTCTTTATTTCTCAGCCTCTTCACTTGCCGGTCTAAAATCTCAATTGGGACCTCCTCATAAGTTAAATTATCTTCAATACTCACGTTTTCCCTTGGTACAATTGAATTTGGATCACCCACAAACTTCCTCAACATCGACACATGAAATATCGGATGAACCAAAGCCAACTCAAGTGGCAAGTCTAACTCATATGCTACCTTACCAATGAGCTTCAATATCCTATATGGTCCTATATTTGTAGGGATCAACCTCCCTTTCTTACCAAACCGCATTACTCCTTTCATATGTAAAATCTTCAAATACACCATATCGTCCACATCAAATTCAAGCTCTCTCTTCCTAGTGTCCGAATAGGACTTCTGGCGACTTTGAGCCATTTTCAATCTTTCTCTTATGAGCCTTACTTTATCGCATCAATTATCAAATTTGGACCAATCAATGCCATCTCACCAACTTCAAACCACCCAACCAGAGATCTACATCTTCTTCCGTACAAGGCTTCAAAAGAAGTCATTTGGATGCTAGAGTGATAATTATTATTGTAAGTGAATTCAATCAATGGTAAATGATCATCCCAACTTCCTCAAAAGTCAATCACACATGCCCTTAACATATTCTCCAAGGTTTGAATTGTTCTCTCGTCTTGCCCATCAGTTTGAGGATGTAAAGCGGTACTTAACTTGACTTTAGTGCCAAGACCTTTTTGAAATGACTTCCAAAAATGTGAACTAAATTGAGTACCTCTATCTGATATAATCGATAAAGGAACACCATGAATTTTCACAAGTTCACAAATGTACAACTTACCATAGTCTTCGGCACCATAAGAAGTTTTGACAAGTAAAAATGCATCAATTTGGTCATTTGGTCCACAATGATCCAAATAGAATCATGTTGTCTTCTAGTATGAGGCAAACCCGTGATAAATTCCATGTTTACATCTTCCCACTTCCATGTAGGAATTTCGATTTCTTGAGCTAAACCTCCTAGCCTTTGATGTTCAACTTTCACTTATTGGCAATTAGGACACTTAGTCACAAACTCTGCTATGTCCTTCTTCATGCCATTCCACCAATACACTTCCCTCAAGTCACGATACATCTTGGTGGATCCCGGATGAATTGAATACCGAGAACTATGGGCCTTATTCAATATTAACTCTCTTATTCCATCAACATTTGGAACACACAATCGACCTTGGTAATGTAGTACCCCATCTTCTCCTATGGAGAAAGCCTCAACGGACTTTTCAGCAACTGACTTCTTCAATTCGACCAAAATTGGATCATTGTTTTGTTTGTCCTTGACGTCTGCCGCAAGAGATGATTCCGAACCATTATGTATAAGAGTGCTTGTATCATTGGAATTAACCAAACGCACACCTAAATGTGCTAATTTATGGACTTATTTGACCAATTCCCTTTTACCTCCTTCAACATGTGCAACACTACCCATAGATAATCGACTAAGAGCATCGGCTACAATATTTGCCTTACCCGGATGGTAAAATACGATCATGTCATAGTCTTTTAGGAGTTGAAGCCACCTCCTTTGCCTAAGGTTTAAGTCCTTTTGACTAAACACATATTGCAAGCTTCTATGGTCGGTAAACACATCAACATGCACCCCATAAAGATAGTGGCACCAAATTTTCAATGCAAACACAACCGTCGCAAGTTCAAGATCATGGGTTGGGTAGTTTCTTTCATGTACTTTAAGTTGCCTAAAGGTATAGACTATAACCTTACCATATTGTATCAATACACAACCCAAACCAATATTTGAAGTATCACAATAAATAACAAACCCATCTGAACCTTCGGGCAATGTCAAAATAGGAGCCGACGTAAGACGATCTTTCAATATTTGGAAGCTTTTCTCACATTCTTCCGACCATTGAAATTTTACCTTCTTTTGTGTCAACTTAGTTAAAGGCGAAGCAATAGATGAGAACCCTTCAACAAACTTTTTGTAGTATCCGGCTAAGCCCAAAAAGCTTCTAATGTCTGAAGGACATAATGGTCTAGGCCAATTTTTAACCGCCTTCATTTTCTTTGAATCTACTTTAATCCCATCACCGGACACAACATGGCCAAGAAATGCCACCTCTCTTAGCAAAAATTCACACTTGCTAAATTTAGCGAATAGTTTCTTTTCCCTCAATGTTTGCAACACAATCCTCAAGTGACCCATATGATCTTCTTCATTCTGAGAGTAAATCAAGATATCATCAATAAACACCACTACAAACATATCCAAATATTTCTTGAAAATGCGATTCATCAAATCCATGAATATAGTAGGAGCATTTGTCAACCCAAACGACATTACTACAAATTCAAAATGACCATACCTCATCCGAAAAATCATCTTGGGAATATCACACTCCCTTACCCTCAATTGATAATAATCGGAATAGAGGTCAATCTTAGAAAAATAACTTGCTCCTTATAATTGGTCAAACAAATCATCTATCCTTGGGATTGGATATTTGTTCTTTATGGTGACCTTATTCAATTGTTGGTAGTCTGTACACATTCGGAGTGACCCATCTTTCTTTCTGACAAATAACATGAAAGCACCTCATGGTGAAATACTTGGTCTTATAAAACCCTTATCCAATAAATCCTTCAATTGTTCTTTCAACTCTTTAAGTTCTGCCGGAGCCATATGATAAGGAAAAATAGAGATAGGTTGGATATCGGGTAGAAGATATATGCCAAAGTCAATCTCACTTTCTAGAGGAATAACAGGCAAATCATTGGGAAATACGTCGAAGAACTCATTAACTATAGGGACTAACTCAAGAGTAGGAGTTTTGGAATCAATATTCCTAACTCGCACAATATGATAAATGCAGCCTTTGGAAATCATTCTTCAGTCCTTAAAACATTGGATGAATCGACCCTTAACCACTAAATCATTACCCTTCCATTCAAGAATAAGTTTATTATGGAAGTAAAACTTAACCACACGAGTTCTACAACATATAGATGCGTAAGAGGCATGTAACCAATCCATACCAAGAATGATGTCGAAGTCAGTCATATCAAGTTCAACAAGGTCACATGGTATAACTTTGTGCAAGACCCATACAGGATAATTTCTATAAGCACTCTTGGCTAATACCGAACCACCAATAGGAGTATAAATCAAGAAAGGTTCTATTAATACTTCAGGGCACACATCAAACCTCTTAGAAATATAAGGAGTAACAAAAGACAAGTTGTCTCCCAGATCAAGAAATATATATATATCAAAGTTAAAGACTCGTAACATACCCGTGACCACATCGGGAGCCTCATCAACCTCTTGCCTAGCATGACGAGCATAGAATTGGTTGTTGTGTTGGCCACCCATAGGTTGAACTTGGGCGCCTTATTGCACTTGGCCTCCTATAGGACGACCATATCCACCCTTGTTGGCTACAAGAGGGCACTCGGATCACTTATGGACCATCTTTCCACATCCATAGGAAGCATCCACTCCCATTAGGCACCTTCCTCCATGATGCTTTCCATACTTTGCACACTTTGGAATAGAAGGGTTACTAGCATTTGCACCTCCTTCACCTTGAGCTTTAGGGTATGGTACCCTATCCTTAGCAAACTTCTTCCCCAAGATTTGGCCTTGATGATAGAATCCATTGCTACTAATGGTCCTAGCATTGGAGAACCCACATTCATACCGAGCCCTCTTAGAATCCCTCATCCTAATTTCTTTGAGCTTTTCCCCTTCAATTTGTTCGGCAAAAGTCATGAGCCGATATATGTCCATATCCTTAACAAGAATAGCGGTGCGACATTCCTTATCAACCAAGTCGGACACCCCTAATATGAATTTACTCATTCAGGCACGTAGATCGGCAACCATTGAAGGAGCATACTTGGATAACTTAGTAAACTTGAGGGAATAGTCCCTCATCCCCATATTGCCTTGTCGAAGATTTATAAACTCCAACACTTTAGCCTCCCTTAACTCAAGAGGGAAAAAGTGATTAAAGAAAGAAAGTTTGAAAGCTTCCTATTCGACAAGACCTTCATCCACCCTCTCTAACTTCCATTGAGTGTACCATAGTTGAGCAACACCTTTAAGTTGGTAAGCCGCTAAGTACGCTTTTTCTTCCGAAGTCACCCCCATAATACTCACTATTTTGTATACCTCATCAATGAACTCCTGAGGATCCTCATCGACCTTTGAGCCATAAAACTTCAGAGGATACATTCTTGCAAAGTCTCTTACTCTTTAGGCTGGAGTAGGAACATTAGGAGGAGCCACGACACCTTGGTTGGTCACTACAATGGCTAGCATAGTGATAGCAACTCGAAACTCCACATTAGTCACTTGGTCCGATAGAGTACCATCGTCTTGAGGAGATAAGGGAGCTTGGGCTTCATTAAAATTCTCTCCCCTTAGAAATGGTGGTCTTCTTGGAGCCATTGTTCTGCTCCTAGGATCACCCCACATTTTTGTAGACCTTCTAAGGGTGGTATTACCTTGTAAATATTAGTTTTGGATCACAAATTAGGGCTGCAAGTTCAGCTAGCAATGGCTGATGTTCTATGTTTTTCTATCTCTTTATTTATTTCTAAGTGTAGAAGATGAAAGAAATGAGATATTTGTCATTAATAGGACTATATATGTTATCCTTGTGGGGTATACATGTGTCTAGCCCCTAAGGGTGACATGTTTTCAACCCTTACACATGTCCAGCTCACAAGGGTGGCACGTGTCCATCTCCTACATGTGTCAACCTCATCCATGCACCATCCAATTTGCTGCCACATGTTTTGGTGGGGCCCACTTTAGTAGGTTTATCACCTACTCATTCCAAGTAGGTACATCACCCACTTACTCTTTTTTGTAGGTTCGTAACCTAGTTTCATCTTAATAACTTGCGTGATCCTTGCTACTTAAGCTCGACATGTACTCAAGTAGCTTAATTATGAAAAACATCCAAACCAGTAGCTTAAGCAAGTAGGTCGATTACTACAACTCATTATTTGGCCTCTAACTCCTTTCAAATCCTTCTAAGCCTATTTTCAACCATCACTACTCACATAGAACTAGTCTATGCAAAATATGGGGCATCACATCCTCCCCTCTTTCGGATCATTTGGTTTAGGAATATTATGGATTACATGGATCACATGGCAACTTTTAGAAAAACTAAACAAATGTTCCCATCTATAAAAGTGTGGGGTATAACATCCTTCCCCGCTTTAGAACATTCATCCTTGAATGTTAACTAGTCTCATAAGGTCTTATAAGGATTTCGGGAAATCTTTATAATAGTTGTCATATATAGGTTTTTTATTAATCAATACATATCATGACCCGACCAAGGGACTAGTCATAACACGGTGATCAAAACTCCAAAGGCCTCGAACCAAGCCTCGTGTACATATCATAAGCAAACATAAGGTAAAATAAAAGTAGAAACATCATAAGAGAGTATAAAACATGAATAAAAATCTAAAAATATCTTATGACAACATAGAATCGAACATATGTCCAATTAGATGCCTTTAAACATGAGTATGGGCGGGGGCTAAGACATGTCCCCTAGCTCACCCTCAATTTACAACATAAACAAAAGTCTTTAAAAAGGAAAACAGTAACCAACTTGAAAACTAGTCCCCGATCAATGAGGACTCACCACAACTCCTTCGGATAGGAATGCCTATTAGTTATATGGACGATAAGGATATTCAACCTCAACCCATACAATATGAGACAATATAGGCAAAACTATGCATTAGTACGTTGGAATGTACTAAGTATGAGGGCGTAACATGCAACGTAAATCATGGAATGCAAGGATCAAGTAAATCACATGATAAGATGGCATACGTAAAGTCATGAGAAAATCATATTGACTAAAACATTTAAAATCATAAGTTCAAAATCGTAACATACTTAAGAAATCATTCATATGTGGGATAGGAACCATAATCGACAATAAGACCATGAGAGCTATAACATGGAATCTAATGATCCCCACATCGAGAAGGGGAGACTACTTTGCCAAGGTAGACTCCTAATCATGAACATGTGTTATTTGTGGATCCACTAGCTAGGCCATAAAGGCAATCCTATGGTGGCACGTACTTATGAGATAAGAGACTTTATATAAGTAGCCCTTGCTTCGAGCCCCCACCTCAAGTCCACATTCAGTTCTAAATCAAATGCCATTGAATACATATATAACATAAAATCATAATACCATAATCATGATCATAGGCTTGAAATCATACAGTAGCTCATTTTTATAGCATACTTGTAATGTGAGAATTGTCCTTTCATCATTACAATCATATTTCCATAATTCATATCATTAGGCCTTAGGTCATCTTACTTCTTAACTTGTATGAAAAACCATAATTTGAAACATACTTATAATTCATGATCATAATGGAAATACATAGTCATAATTCATACTTTGAAAATTCATGACCATAGTTTGAACTTGAAATTAGGGTATGACATGAATGCATGTTCAATTGACTTAAAAATTATTACATTAACTTGAAAACATGCATGATCATAAACTTTATATCAGCCCATACATAATTCATATAGATAATATCATTTAGAAGTCTAATTGAAAATACTCATATTTTACATCATAAACCCTAGAAATAAAAATAGGAGAATTCATGGAAAATCTCTTAAATTTAATTCAACAACATCAATTTATATCAAAATATACTCATGATCATAGTTTAAATCAAAATTCATGTAATTGGAATAGAGATCATAAAACCCATAAAATACCATACTTTAATTTGATAGAAAATCTTGAGAAATTAATTGGGCTTCATAGATGAAAGGATCCATTAATTAATACCCACATACCTTGAGTGAGAACACAAATTAATTTGGAATAACTTGAGATTTTTGATGGAGAAATTGAATGAATTTGCTTGAAGTCTTCAATGGAAACCCTTGAGAGCCTTTTTGTAGAGAGGGAAATATTTGATAGATGATTTGTAGAAGAATGAACTGAATTAGAGGTTTAGATTAATTTATAGAGTTGAATTAGGTCCTAAAAATGTCTAGGTTCATTAACTAATAATTTGGAAAAAGTCTAAAATGCCCTTAAAAAACTTAAATTTGGCTAGAATTGCTTCCCTGGTCCGCGACGCGGTCTTATCACAGACTACTCTGTCTTGTGCGTCTCCCCAGGTCTACGACACAGTCCTATCGCGGACCATACTATTTTTTGTGGTTTCTCCAAAAATCTTTCTTCTATTCTACGGGTCTTAAAAATCCACCGAGACCATTTTCCTACAGGTTTTGACTTCCTGATCGATATTCCAAATTGGATTTTTCAAAAAGATTAAGGATAATATGTTACATGAGCGGCCTATTTCCAAGGCATTCTTAAGGTTTTTTTTAAATTTTTGAGGGATGTTACAATACAACCAATTTGGGAGTTTAGATTACCTGTGGGTATAGGGAACAAGTATGGATATTTATTATTCATCTCTTTTTCGGTTTTTCAGGTTATCTCTTCTTTATTCTTATTTTTCCACAATACTTTGATGAGGGAACATCCTTGGTACATAACCTTATGACTTGGCGATCAAGTATGTCTATAGGGTGTTCCTCATAAGATAGTTCCTCCATCACTTAGACATCATCGACGGAAAATAGTCTAGAAAGATCACCAGTACATTTGTGAAGCATCAACACATGAAAGACTGGGTGTACTACTTCCAAATTCAATGGTAGGTCCAACTCATAGGTAACTTTGTCTATCCTACGAATGATCTGATAAGGACCAATGTATATCAGGCTATGCTTCCCTTTCTTAACGAATCTCATTACCCCATTTATGGGTGACACCTTCAACAACACCCAATCATTAACCTGAAACTCTAAGTGTCGATGTTGGTTATCTGCGTATGACTTCTGTCGACTCTGGGCTGCTAACAGTTTCTCTTGAATGAACTTCACTTTATCAATAGTTTGCTGAATCATGTTTGGGCCTACTAGTTTAGTCTCACCAACCTCAAACCAACCAATAGATGATCTGCACTTTCTACCATACAAAGCTTTATATGGGGCCATCTGGATGCCAGAATGATAGCTATTATTATAAGTAAACTTAATAAGTGGAAAAAGATCATCCCAGCTACCTCTGAAGTCAATAATATAGGCCCGCAACATATCTTTTAGTGTTTGAATAGTACATTCGGCCTATCTATCAGTCTGAGGGTGAAATGTTGTACTAAGACTCACCTATGTTCCCAATCCCTTCTAGAATGATCTCCAGAAGTTAGCTGTAAATTGAGCTTCTCTGTTTGAGATAATAGATATGAAAACCCCGTGAAGTCTTACTACTTCCTTAATATATAACCTCGCATTGGCCTCAGCTGAATATATAGTCCTAACTAGAAGGAAGTGGGTTGATTTTGTCATCCTATCTACAATAAACCATATAGAATCATACTTCCACAGAGTGAGAAGTAAGCCTATAATAAAGTCCATATTAATTGCTCTCAATTTCCAAGTCGGGATTTTCATCTCTTGTAATAGTCCATATGGCTTCTAATGCTCAATCTTAATATGTTGACAATTTAGGCCCTAGGCTACGAACTTTGCTATGTCCTTCTTTATGCCATCCCACCAATATAAACATCTGAGGTCATGATACATCTTGGTTGACCCTGGATGAACAGTATAGCGGGCATAATGTGCCTCTCCCATCACCTATTGTTATAGTCCTGCAATCTCAGGTACATATATTCTGCCTTTATATCTTGGCACTTCGTCAAGTGTGATTTCGAATGGAGTCTTTTCCTTTTGAAAAGTTGCATACCTATACTGTGACAGAACAGGGTCCTCGTACTAGCATTGCTTTACCTCTTTCATGATAGAGGATTCAGCAACTCCTCGAATAGAAACTCCACTATCATCAGAATCAGCCAATCGGACTCTAAGGTTAGATAACTGGCAAATCTCGTAGACTATCTTTTTCTATTATGGTTGTACATATGCCAAGATACCCATAGACTTATGGCTGAGTGCATCGGCTACAATATTTTCTTTCCCTAGGTGGTATAGAATATCAACATTATAATCTTTCAGCAACTCTAGCCACCTTCTCTACCGTAAATTTAGCTCTTTCTTCTTAAAGATGTATTGGAGACATTTGTGATCCGTATAGATATCAACATGTACGCCATATAGATAGTTTCTCCATATTTTCAAAGCATGAATTACTGCTGCTAACTCCAGATCATGAGTAGGATAATTCCTTTCATGCTTCCTGAGCTGTCAAGAGGCATAGGCTATGACTCTAGCATATTGCATCAGTACACAACCTAGCCCAATACCAGAAGCATCAAAATAAATAACATAATCATCCAATCCTTCAGGAAGAGTTAGAACTGGGGTCGTAGCCAACTTATCTTTCAGAAACTGAAAGCTTCGTTCATAAGCATTGGTCCATTGGAACTTAGCTGCTTTCTGAGTTAGCCTTGTTAAAGGTACAGAAATCGAAGCAAAGTTCTCCATGAATCTCCTGTAATATCCTGCTAGCCCCAGAAAATTACGTACCTAAGTAGGTATTTTAGGTCTCGGCCAAGTATTTACGGCCTTAATTTCTTGTGTATCTACTCAAATACCATCCGTTCCAATAATATGCCCCAAGAATGCTATCGTAGTCAACTAGAATTTATATTTAGAGAATTTAGCATACAACTTCTGGTGCTGGAGCACCCCAAGTACCATCCGCAAATGATACGTATGTTCCTCTTCCACCGTGAATAGACCAGAATATCATCAATAAATACAATCATGAACAAGTTTAGGAATGGCTTGAACACTCAATTCATTAGATCCATAAACACCGCTGGAGCATTAGTCAGCCCAAAAGACATTACTTTAAACTCGTAACGTCCATATTGGGTTCTGAATGCAGTCTTTGGAATATGTGCTTCCTTTACCCATACCAGATGATAGCCTGACCTCAGGTCTATCTATTCTTTATTGTTACCTTATTCAACTGCCTATAATCAATACACATTCGTAGCGATCTATTTTTTTCTTCACGAATAATATCGGTGCTCCCCAAGGTGATGTGTTGGGCCTAATAAAGCCCTTTTTTCAAACAAGTCTCTCAGTTTCTCTTTTATCTCCTTCAGCTCTGTGGGTGCCATTCTTTAGGGAAGGATAGATATGAGCTGAGTATCTGGTAGCACATCTATAGTGAACTCTATCTCCCGCTCAGAAGGAAGACTTGAGAGTTCATCTAGGAATATATTTGGATATTCATTGACTAATGGCACTGATTGAAGAGTTGGTACCTCTGCTTCCAGGTTATGCACATGAACCAGATAATAAATATAACATTTTCTAACCATCTTCCTTGCCTTGAGGTATGAAATAAATTTGCCCCTCGGCGATGCCATATTCCCCATCCACTCGGTAATTGGCTCATATGGGACTTGGAACCGAACTATCTTGTTTTTACAATCAACGTTAGCATAATAAGAAGCTAACCAGTCCATATCCATAATAATATCGAACTTTGACACATCTAACTCCATTAAATCAGCTAAGGTATAACGACTACATACACCCATCGAGCAATTTGTATATATTTTTTTACTATAATAGAGTCTCCTACTTGTGTAGCTACCTCAAATGGTTCTATTAATTCTGGTTTTATTCCGATTCTACTAGAAATGAAGGGAGATATATATGATAAGGTAGAGCCTGGATCTATCAATACATATACATCTCGGGAGAAGATTGATAATATACCTGTAACCACATTTGGTGACGCCTCCTGGTCCTGTCTACTAGCTAAGGCATATATGCAGTTCGAAGGACCACTATAACTGGAAGTTCCACCATGGACTCTACCACGGTCTACTGATGTATGAATACCCTACCCCATAGGGCACACAGCTACCGAAGAAGAAGAACCAGCAACTGACCCAATAGGCTGAGCTGCACCACTTGGGTTTCCCCTGAGTGGACACTCTATCATGATATGGTCTTGACAGCCGCAAGTAAAATAAGCACATGCAGTAAAATGGCATTCCCCAAAATGAGTCCTACCATAATAAGGACATTGAGGCAAAGGTAGCCTCGACTAACGCAAACCCCTGTTCATCTGTGAACTTGAAACCCTGGAGCTCTGACCGGCTCCTGGATACCCTGTGCTATCGAATCTCCTACCTGTGAACTGTGGGGGTGCACTTTGGGATGGCTAGGAAGGATATCTACTATACTACTGAGGCTTCCCACCTCGAAACTCCCTCAAATAACCAACTGACCTAGCTCTTTTATGTTGGCCTCTATCATAATCTCTATTGGGTTAACGCCCTCTTTGCCGATCCTCTACCCCTTATTCGTATGCCTGTACCCGAGTAATATACATACCATATTGAGAAGCCATGGCCATATATCTATTAACCAAATAATGATCCAACTTCATCACATAACGATTCACTCTATCAGCCATATCAGCTACAATGGTGGGCGCATGTCTTGCCAATGAATCAAACTCAAGGCTATAATCACTAATACTCCTGGCATTCTGCCTCAAATGTAAGAATCTATAAACTCTGGCCCGTGTCATCTCTGGAGGTATAAATTGGCCACGAAAGGCTTCCATAAACTTATCCCATACTGCTAGAGGAGCACCATCACCCCTCAATAATTCTCAGGACTCATACCAATTAACGGCTACGTCATGCAACCGGTATGAAGCCAACTCAATAGACTCAGTCTCAAAGGCTCTAATTATTCTCAATGTACACTGCATCTATCGAATAAACTCCTATGGGTCATCCATAAGTCTTAACCCATAAAAATCTGGGGGTTACAAGTCAAGAAGTCACAAACCCTCAAACTATCATATCCATTTACATTATCTACTCCTAGCCCATGCCTTCGAGCCTTCCCTACCATTAATCTTATCAGTAACTGAACTGCGTCTCTCATGGCCCTATCCTTCTCCCCTATCTGGGGAGATAGAGCCTCAGGTATTGGAGCCTCTGGAGTTGGTGGTGAAGCCGCCCCCTGATCTATAGTTGCAGCTGATGTTGCTCTAAGCTCCTCTGGTGGTGGCGGCGTAGTAGAGCTTGCCGACTGGAGCACAATCCCTGGCATGGAATGGGCATGGGCCCTAGTAACTCTACGGGTCTGACTAGTTTCTCCCGCTACTGAATTTCCCTTTTGGGCAATTGTCGCTTTCCTTAGAGGCATCATTGTACACATAATAATCCGTTAGGGAGGAATTGTCTTGATAATACAGCTCTATCGCACAATTTAAAATAAAATAAAAAGATAATATCCTAAATGTCTTGTAACCTCGTGTTTATAGATGTGGTGCATAGCACACTGATAAACAAGACTCTACTATACACGGTCTGTAGACACTCTGAGGATGAACTGTACTGATACCACTTTTGTCACAACCTAACCCTGTAGGCCGTGACTGGGGTCCGACCTAGATACCCGTATATATACCTATCAGATATAGTCAAGCGGAAATGCGAATAATATGATAACTTACATAAGAACTCCAATGGGTCATAGCGCCTTCATATAAATATATCCCTATTATTTGTCTCCTGAAGAGTCGCCATTAATTATATCATAAAAGGACACGCAAGATGACAAGGCTACCATTTCATATTAATATTCACAACATATTATATAGATGTAACTAAACAAACTTACACACAACCCACACACATATGACTACAGACCTCTAAGAGTGTCAACGGTATCATATAGTGGGATAGGGCCTCAGCCGTACCCCTAAATAAAAAAATATATACATCAAAAAGATCAATACTAAAAATCTAGCCTCCGGTACAATAGAGCACTCCAAAATAGCCGAATGGAAATCCTAAGCTAGTGGATCCTCGAAATGCATGTTCGTACCTGCGGGTATGAAACGCAGCCCCCCAAAGAAAGGGAGTCAGCATGGAATACGTATTGAGTATATAAAGCATAAAATACCAAAAAGGAGATCACATCTGAAAGAAGGGGTCAGGAGACAAGTATAATAATTAAAAAATCACTATACCTGTATCTTATGAAATGAAGTCATACATATCATCATCGTATACCATACCAAGCTTTTTTTGGGAATTGATGTTATAATTATATCAATATCATCGTATGTATATATATACCGTACCCGGCCCTCTAGCATGGGACTCAGTGAATAGAGTAGTGTACACTTATACCGTACTCAGCCCATTATGGGACTCGATGCCATAACTATATCATGGCATCACCATATCATTATATACATATATTATACCATACCCGACCCTCTAATAAGGGACTCGGTGAAGATGTAGTGAAGCTGCACATAATAACATACCCGACTTGGGACTCGGTGAAAGAAGTAATAACAACATGCACAAGCAGAGTAGTGAGTAGCCATATGCAAATTAAATCATCATCTGAGACTCAATAGAATAAGTAGAATAAACTCATACTTGAGTATTAAAGGTGATAATCATATTAAATACCCTCTGAATGTCACTATGGACCATATCAAATGAAGCCTCAGGAATCATATACATGTATCAAGATAATGCGAAACAACTTATGGAATCAGAGACATTCTTCATCGTAGAATCTTTACCGTCAAGAAGTGAATAAGATTCATGAATCATACTCAGAGCTTTATGAATGGAATTACCCCCAAAGCTCATATCATATATCACTTATAGCTAAGACATGCCAAAAGAAAAAAGGGTTAGTTTTACATACCTGTTATAGATCCACCGTATCCAAGCTTGCTTCGTTACCCCTTTAGCCTATTTAATATGAAAGTAACACTATTATGAATAGACTTCGACTTTCCAGCTTATAAATCTAAAACCAATCACTTATAGGAATCATTTCTTCGTTTGCACTTTTCAATTAGTTAAGAATTTAATGGAAATCAAGTAGTATTTCCCCTATATAACTCGCTTGACCCAAACTTCCAATTAATCTCCAATTAGCATATCAACACCAACAACAATGACCACCATCCACATATAATAGAACTATTTCAATATCATTCAATACAAGTGCAAAACAGACCACCCAAAACTATGATATCAAAATACGATTTTCGATCTTTACTTAATAAAATCACAACCATACGGAAACGAGCACAACATTGTTGTGAACAGAAGTACCCATACTCATTTATAACAATATTTCCAGCCCTTCAACATACAAAAATTACCTTCAAATACAATACCATAATAATGACAACACTAATCAAACTTTAATCCAACTAGAACAACTTCAATTTTTTCCATTTACAACGTCAACAATAACCATGTAATTTTCTTACCTACAACCCCACTTAATTCAAAGTAATCTCTCCATTACAACATCATTAACTCTAATTTGAAAAGAAGAAACCCTACCTTAGCAACTTGGCTTCTCAACATGGCTGAAAGTTGATGGCTTCGATCAACTTGATGTTGCTACTCCTAGGATCACCCCACATTGTTGTAGACCTTCTAAGTGTGGGATTACCTTGTAAAGATTAGTTTTGGATCACTAATTAGGGCTGCAAGTTCAGCTAGCAATGGCTAATGTTCCAAGTTTTTCTATCTCTCTATTTTCTCTCTGTGTAGAAGATGAAAGAAATGAGGTCTTAGTCATTACTAGGCCTATATATGTTGTCCATGTGGGGTTGACATGTGTCCAGCCCCTAAGGGTGACATGTTTTCATCCATTACACATGTCTAGCTCTCAAGGGTGGCACGTGTCCAGCTCCTACATGTGTCTACCTCATCTATGCACCAACTAGTTGCTGCCACATGTCTTGGTGGGGCCCACTTTAGTAGGTGCATCACCTACTTATTCTTTTTCATAGGTTCATAATCTAGTCTCATCATAAAAAATTACGTGATCCTTGCCACTTAAGCTCAACATGTACTCAAGTAGCTTAATTATGTAAAACATCCAAATCGATAGCTTAAGCAAGTAGGTCGATTACCACGACTCATTATTTGGCCTCCAACTCTTTTCAAATCCTTCCAAGCCTATTTCCAACCATCATTACTCACATAGAACTAGTCTATGCAAAATATGGGATATCACATCTTTCCCTCCTTTAGATCATTTGGTTTGGGAATATCATGGATAACATGGATCATATGGTAACTTTTAGAATAAACAAATATTCCCATGTACAAAAGTGCGGGGTATAACACCCTAGAATCTAGAAAGTCGAGAAATGAGGATCAAAATATGAAAATCTGGAAAACTTGCAATTTTGGCACCAGATGATGACCACGGAGGCCATCACGGGCCTTGTGAGCACTACAGGCTGTAAAGCCTTCATGGTGACCCCTCCCCTGAGGCCTCCAAACATGTCCCCAAGGTAAGGACCACGATTGGCCACCACGAGCCACGGAACATTTCACGGACTGTGGTGTGTTCCGTGATGGTCACTCCTGCGGGTCACCCTATAGGTCTTGGAAAACGCCAACTCTTCATGTCCCGTGGTTCACTTCACGGACTGTGAAGGGTCCTGTGAAGAAACTTCTGAAACTTTTCCTACAACTCTCAAAAATTGAAGATCAAGTCAAATATCACAGACACCACCACGGACCGTGATGAGCATCACGGGTCATGATGGGTCCTCTGTGGTGGGTCCTAACTTCAGTTAAATGAGGGGTATTTTAGTCATTCCCTATTCTTTTATAAATATATGTGTACGTTTTGGGGACTATATTTAATACGAAAATATCCTAAATTCTCTTTAATTCATTCTTTTCCCTCATTAACTCCTAATCAAATAAAAGATTTCTCTCTCAAGGATCCTCATAAGTCAATCTTCTTCATCAAGCTTTTGGCTTGGGGTTCGTCAGGAACAAGCCTTCTCTTTCACTCCAAGGTCAAATTCGATCAAGGTATGTAGGGATTGATCCATGGGTCCCTTTCAACCATGGAGTCCCAAGGTTTCTACTCTAAATTTCATGAATTTCAATTGGGTTTGTAACTCTAATCTTATGAATTACATTGGGTTGTTTACATTATGCTTTTAAATCATCATATTTGATCATTATAAGTATGCTTCTATATGAATTACTTGATTTTAAGTTCAATCATGATTTACCATGCATAAAGCCTATTTTCTATGATGAAGTATGAAGTATGATTATGAATTCAATGATTTCAAAGGTATTATCGTGATTTTTATTCAAATTGACTATGCATATGAGTTTTACTCTCAATTGAAGTATGAATTGTGATTATGAATCACAAGTACATCCAGGATATGAATTCCATGCAAGTTATGAAGTAAGGTGAGTTAGGGCCCTATGTGGTGACCTAGGACCTAACTATATGAATTATGCAAATATGATTATAATGATGAAAGGACAATTCTCACATTACAAGTATGTTATGAAATGAGCTATTCTATGAAATATGAAGTTTATGAACAAGTTATGATATATGCTAAGTGTGTTACTATGTTATGTATTCCATGGGATTTGACTTGGCACCGAGTGGACCTTTGGATAGGCATTCTCTCCCGTAGTTGAGGCAAGAAATGTAGTAACATCCCATTGTCCCATAAAATGCGTGTCATCGTAGGTTGCCTTAATGGCTTAGTTACTGGATCCACATAAAGCATACGTTATGACCTGCCAAGCGAGGTAGAGTCTACCTTGGCAAGTAGATTCCCCTTTTCTGATGTAGGGGTAACATCGGGATTCTATGTTATAGCTCGCATGGTCTTAATGTCGGTTATGGTTCCTATCCCACATATGTATGATCTCTTACCTATTTTCACGATCTCAACTATGCTTTTCAAATTCTTTGATCATCATGATTCTCTTACGTCCTTACTATCTTATCTTATTATGTATTTACTTGATCATTGCATCTCATTATTTACGTTTCATGTCAAGCCCTCATACTTAGTACATTTAAAGTACTAACGCATATTATTTCCTATATTGTCTCATAATATAGGACTTGGCCATCACCCTGCTCACTCTCGTGGCTAGATAGAAGACTTGTTCACTTGATTTGGTAAGTCCTTATACTTCAGGGACTACCTATCGAGCTTTTTTTTTGCTACCCTTACACTATGTTGAAGCTAGTGGTTTGTTCTATGCCCCCACCTAGGTTAGTATGATAAAGGCATGTTTAGACATAGAGTTGTTTTATTATGGTTTACCTTACCTTATGAATGTGATATATGCAAAGAGGATTGGTTGGGATCCTTTGGAGTTTTGATCGTCGTATTACGACTAGGTCCTAGGTCGGTTCATGACATTAATAGACTAGGACTTAACCCCAAAAACCGTCCAAATACTGTAATGAATTAATAGGGAAAATACCAAAGTACCCCTTTAAAATAACTGATCGGGTCCTCTAGACAAAGGATCTTTACGGGTCATCAACCTCTCCACGATCAGTGGAGAGGGACATAGATAGAAGGGTGGTCTTAGCCTAGAACTGTCAATTTCCATAGGCCTTTTTCATGGCTCGTGGGAAGATCCGTGGGCCGTAGGGAGCTCCGTGAAGAATGACCCAACGTGCCTCTGAGAGTAGACTTACCATAAACCGTAGGACTCTCTCTAGTAATTAATCAAACTTGGGGTCTTGAGGGGACAGGTTCACAGATGACTTCACAATCCTTGGTACACACCACTACCCATAGAGCCCTCTGTAGACACCTTCCCTGTCAAGACCCGACATAGGGCCTAGTTGTAACACAGCGATGGAAATCTCGAAGGACTCCAACCAAGCCTTTTGTACATATCATAAGCATACATAAGGTAAAATATATAAGTGGAAACATCATAAGAGAGTATGAAACCATGAATAGAAATTTGAAAAAATGTCTTACGACAACATAGACTCAAACGTATGTCCAACTAAATGCCTCTAAATATGAGTATGGACAGGATCTAAGACAAGTCCCTAGCTCACCCACAACATACAACATAAGTAAAAGTCTTTTGAAAAGAAAACATAAACCAACTTAAAACTGGTCCCCGATCAATGAGGACTCACCACAATACCTTTGACAGGGAGTGCCTACTAGTTATGTGGACGATAAGGATCTTCAACCTCAACCCCTACATTATGCGACAATGTAGGAAAAAGTATACGTTGGAATGTACTAAATATAAGGGCGTGACATACAACGTAAATTATGGAATGCAAAGGTCAAGTAAATCACATGATAAGATGGAATACGTAAAGTCATGAGAAAATCATATTGACCAAAGAATTTAAAAGCAACAACAACAACAACCTAGTAAAATCCCACATCGTGGGGTCTAGGGAGGGTAGAGTGTACGCAGACCTGACTCCTACCAATGTAGGACGGTTGTTTCCGAAAGACCCTCGGCTAAAGAATTTAAAAGCATAAATTCAAAATCATAACATACTTAAGAAATCATGCATATGTGGGATGGGAACCTTAACCGATAATAAGACCATGCGAGCTATAACATGGAATCCGATGATACCCACATCGAGAAGGAGGAGACTACTTTGCCAAGGTAGACTCCTAATCATGAACATGTGCAATTTATGGATCCACTAGCTAGGCCATAAAGTCAACCTATGGTGGCACGTAGTTTATGGGACATGAGGTTGCTACTAAGGCTTTTGGTAGGGCCCCCACCTCCAGTCCACTCGATGCTAAGTCAAATCCCACAGAATACATACATAACATAAGATCATAATTTCATATATCATAGTCATGATTATAAGTTTGAAATCATAGAGTAGCTCATCTCCATAACATACTTGTATTGTGAGAATTGTCCTTTCATCATTAAAATCATACTTGCATGTTTCATATAAATAGACCTTAGGTCACCAAATAGGGCCCTAAGTTACCTTACTTCTTAACTTGCATGAAATTCATACATTAAACTTAGAGTAAAACTCAATTCCATAATCAATTGTCTTTGAAAATCATGCAATTCTCTTGAAAACATGCATGATTATAAACTTTCTATCAGCCCATAAATAATTCATATAGATGATATCCTTTGGGAGTATAATTCAAATACTCATAATTTACACCATGAATCCTAGAAATCAAAATAGGAAAATTCATGGAAAAACTCTTTAATTTAATCCAATAACCATCAATTTATATTAAAATAGACTCATGATCATACTTTAAATCGAAATTCATGCAATTGGACTACAGATCACAAAACCCATAAAATACCATAGTTTACTTTGATAGAAAACCTTGAGAAATTGATTGGGCTTCATGGATGAAAGGATTCATGAATCAATACCCACATACCTGGAGTGAAAACACCAATTAATTTGGAAGAACTTGAGATTTTGATGGAGAAGTTGAGTGAATTTGCTTGAATTCTTCAATGGAAACCCTTGAGAGTCTTTTTGTAGAGAGAGAAATATTTGATAGGTGAATTGTAGAAGATTGAATAGAATTAGAGGTTTAGGTTAATTTATAGAGTTGAATTAGGTCCTAAAAATGTCTAGGTTCATTAACTAATAATTTGGAAAAAGTCTAAAACATCCCTAAAAAAACTAAAGTCGGCTAGAACTGCTTCCCAGGTCCACGACGCGGAACTATCATGATCATCTTGGTCGGAAAACTATCCCAGGTCACAACGTGGTCCTGTCTAGGACCACACTATTTTATGGATTTTTTCGAAAATATTTCTTCCGATGTACGAGTACTAAAAATCCCCCGAGCCCATTTTTCCATAAGTTTTGACCCCTTGATCGATATTCCAAACTCGGATTTCTCAAAAAGATTGAGGATAACGTGTTACGTGGGCGGCCTATTTTCAAGGCATTGTTAAGGCACTTATGAGCATTTTTTTAGGGTTGTTACATTCCCCTAAATTCCCACTTACCAATGGTCTTCCAAGGCGCCTTTCCATGGCCCGTGAAGAGCACTACAGCCCATCAAAGGGGTCGGTGAAACCCTAAAAAGTTGTAACTTTTGAGAAATTTTCTTTTAAACTCCATTTTTTGACTTTTCAACTTTCTTGGTCTTGCAATATCTCCCCCCTTGGGAACATTCATTGTTGAATTGGACTCAAACTAGCATGAATAGAATACAAAAGAGACATAACATCCCAATATGAATGCAAAACATATCAACAATGCATAAAACATAGAATATTAAATCCCAAGATAAAACATGACTTAAAAACTCATTTCTTGAACATGCATGCATATGAAAATATGAGAATGACTGAAATAAATAGATTTGATTGAGTGAATCATGAAAGAAATTAATACCTCAACTTGGAATGGAAGGTAAGATATGAGGATATCATGACACCATATCAGCTTCAGCCAGTCAGGTAGTGCTTTCGACCTCTTGGTTCCTCCATAACACTTTAACAAAAGCTATTTTCCTATTTCTCAACCTTCAAACTTATTAATCTAGAATCTCAATCGGACCCTCCTCATAGTATAAAATCTCTTTTACACCAATGATGTCCAAAGGCACAATAGAGCTAGGATTACCAACATACTTCCTCAATAAAGACACATGAAATATCAGATGCACTGATGCCAACTCTGAGGTCACATCCAACTCATATTCCACCTTTCGAAGCTGCCTCAAAATCTGTATGGGACTACATGGAAGGGACTAAGCTTTTCTTTCTTGCCAAAATACATCACATCCTTCATAGGTGAGATTTTTAGGTAAACCCAATCATTCACCTCAAACTCAAGTTCCCTTCTTCTCTTATCTGAATAGGACTTTTGTAGGCTTTAAGCAATCTTCAATCTTTCTCTAATGAGTCTCATATTATCCATGGCCTCATGTATTAACTCAGGTCCAATCAAGGAAAATTCACCAACCAACCAATAGAATATCTACATCTCCTACAATATAAAGCCTCAAATGGAACCATCTAAATGCTAGAATGGTAATTATTATTATAAGCAAACTCGATTAATGAAAAATGACTATCCCAATTACCCTTGAAGTCAATCACAGATTCTCCAATATGTCTTCTAAGGTATGAATGGTATACTCGACTTGATAAAGTCTGAATGATACGCTCGTCTTAACCATCTGTCTGAAGATGAAAAGTTATGCTAAGCTTAACTTGAGTAGTAAGACCCTTTTGGAAAGACCTCCAAAACTAAGATGTGTATTGGGTACCTTGATGTAAAATAATAGATAATGGAACACCATGAAGCTTAACCAACTCATGAATATAAAGTCTAGCATAGTCCTCAGCAGAATAGAATCATATGGCCTATGGGAATGAGGTAAACCTGTAATGAAGTCCAAATTTAATTCTATGCACTTCCAAATAGGAATATCAATATCATGAGATAAACTTTTTGGTTTTTGATGGTCAACTTTCACTTGTTGACAATCACGATACTTGGCCACAAACTCCGCAATATCCTTGTTCATGTCATTCCACCAATACACTTCCCTCAAATCTCTATACATCTTTGTAGAACTCGAATGAATAAAATACTGTAAACTATGATATTCGGACAAGAGCATTTCTCTCAAGCCATCGACATCGAGAACACATAAGTGGCCTTGATATCTAAGCACACTATCTCCCCCTTGGGAGAAAACCTTAATAGATTTTTCAACAATCGATTTCTTCAACTCAACCAAGATAGGATCATTTTCTTGCTTTATCTTAACATCCACCACTACCAACGATTCGGAACCATTTTGCATAACTATACCACCATTCTTCGAATTAACCAAGCGAACACCCAAATGAGCTAGTCTATGAAAATCACAAACTAACTCCTTTTTTTCATCCTCAACATGGGAAACACTATTCATAGACAATCTACTAAGAGCATCAGCAATCATATTCTCCTTACCCAAATGGTACAATACACTCATATCATATTCCTACAATAATCAAGCCATATCCTCTGCCAAAGGTTCAAGTCCTTCTAGTTGAACACATATTACAAGCTTTATGGTGGGTGAATACATCAACATGGATACCATAAATATAGTGTCTCCAAATCTTCAAAGAAAATACCACCGCTGCTAAATGCAAATCATGAGTCAAATTCTTTTCATGTACCTTGAGTTGCCTAGAAGATGGCAAGATCCAACTTTGTAGGCTGTGACTGGGGTCCGACCTGGACCCCCATATACATGCCTGTTAACCATAATCGGACTACAAGTCAACATGACGAGGGATTCAATCAACTAGAAAGTCATCTCGGATATTGCCCTATGTTTACCGCATCAAGACGACATAGTACATCAGCCAACATGGCTATTATTACAAATAGGAATGTCCTGCTATACATAGCATATACATATACACAAGTCGACAAAGCTGCCATTGAGAATGGGATGTCCTGAAATATAAGTCACACTAGTACAGCTAAACTACATATAGCTGGATCACATTTACACATACCCACACACATGTCTACAGACCTATTAGAATATTAATAGTAATATATGATGGGACAGGGCCCCATCATACCCTTAGATAAATATATATATATATCACTAGATCTTTACCCAAAAAGCTAGGCTTCGGTATAATGGAACATTTCCAAAATAGCTGAGCGGAAAGCCTAAGCCAGTGGATCTCCGAAATAAGTACTTGGACCTGCGGGCATGAAATGCAGCCCTCGCCCCCCCAAAGAAAGAGGGGTCAGTATGATATATGTATTGAGTATATAAAGCATAACATTTCATAAATGAAGTCACGTCTAAAGTAGAGATCACGGAAGCAACTATGATACTCCGTAAGGCACTGTACTTGTGTCCTATGAGACAAATCGTGCACATTGTTATCATATATCGCACTCGGTCCATTATGGGACTTGGGGCCATAATAATATATCATACCTCAACACCATATCATCATATTATGTTATTGCATACATATATCGTACTCGGTTCTTTATGGGACTCGGTGTCATAATCATCATATACTATACCCAGCCCTTTTATGGGACTCGGTGTCATAATCATTATATACCATAACCGGCCCTTTATAGGACTCGGTGTCATAATCATCATATACCATACTTGGACCTTTATGGGACTCGGTGTTATAATCATCATATACCATACCCGGCCTTTTATGGGATTTGGTGTTATAATCATCATATACCGTACCCGACCCTTTATGGGACTCGGTGTTATAATCATCATATACCATACCTGGCCTTTTATGGTACTCGGTGTTATAATCATCATATACCGTACCCAGCCCTTTGTGAGACTTGGTGTTATAATCATCATATACCATACCCATCCTTTTATGAGACTTGGTGTTATAATCATCATATACTATACCCGGCCCTTTATGGGACTCGGTGTTATAATCATCATATACCATACCCAGCCCTTTATAGGACTCGGTGTTATAATTATCATATACCGTACCCGGCCCTTTATGGGACTCGATGTTATAGTCATCATGTTATCATCTAAGACTCAATAAAATGATCATATTGGACTATCCTTTGAGGTTTAGAATGGTACTTATCCCAAGTTCCCTCTAAGTATCATTAGGGGTCGTATCAACTAGAGTCTTAGGAATCATAGGCATTTATCAAGTAATGCCAAACGGCTTATGAAATCATAGGCATTGGTCGTCATAGAGTTCGTAGGAATAGGAGCTTATCAAAGTAAGGACATGAGTCACTATAGCATCTGTGAGCATATTGACTTTCACCAGCCAATTCCTATTTTACGTACAGAAGGCTCGAGGGTAGTAGCTAAACTAACATAGGAGCATTAACATCAAAAAATGAGTAAGAGACAAGAATCCTATTCGGAACTTAAGAATGAGATTACCCCAACTTGTATACATATCACTTACTTTTAGGATATGCCAAACTAGAAGAGAGGATAGTTTACGTACTTACTACTTTCCATCACATAGAACCCTTGAGAGGTAATAACTCAACTAGTATAGGAGTTCTACCATCAAGAAGAGAATAAGGCTTATGAACCATACTTGGAGTTTTAAGAATAGAATTATGCCCAAATTTCATACACATCTCATACTTGTGCTAAGACATACCAAGAAAAAGGAGTTAGCTTCACATACTTACTACCCTCCATCATATAGAAGTCTTGAGAGTCGTAGCTCCATTATTATGGAAGTTCTAACATTAGGATGTTGGTAAGACTCATAAATCTTGCTCGGAGCTTTATGGATGGGATACTCCCCAAAGCTTGCATCATGTAATACTTATATCAAGACATTCCAAAAGAAGAGAAAGGATAGACTTCACATACTTATGCCAATGACATGCCAAGAGAAGAGAAAGGATAATCTTTACATACTTATGCCAACGACATGCCAAGAGAAAGAAGAGACAACTTTACATACCTCTTATGAATTACTCTTACACGTTCGCCTCGTCATCTCTTGAACCTATTTAACATTAAAGTAATACTAAGGTTAATGACATTTCACTTTCCAATTTTCAGCTCTACACCCAAGTACTCATAGGAGTTATTTCCTTATTCATTACCCTCGACTAGTTTGTTATTAGTTCCGAATCTACCGAAAATCGGGCAGCATCTCCCCTATAACTTCAATATTCTCGAAATTTCAACTCGGCCACAATATCAACAACCATACCAACAACAAAAACCAACCGAATATTTACAAGTAAATCACTTCAACCTTACACAATATAAGCTCCAAACAACTAGCTCTAAACTACAATACGAAAATAAAGTTTTTAATCTTTATTTCACAAGATCTTTAACCATACCAAATGGAGGGTCGCGTGGCTGCAACCAGAAGAACTCACACCCTTTTTAAAACACTTTAAATCCCTGCAACACGCAACCCAACTAGCTGCACCCGCAGCACCACAATGATAACCCACTACTCGACTTCGATTTAGCTATAACCACTTCAATTTAGTTTCTTTCTAACGTCAAGCATCCTTATACAATTTTTCCACTTACAACCTTATTTAAGATATTTAATATACCTCATAACAACATCATAAACTCCAATTAGAAAGATAAAACCTTACCTTGCCCGAAACTCATCAAACTCGTCGAAACTTGCCTTGGAAGTTTCTTTAGCGCACCTACAACTTTATGGCTACTTGATAACGTTTTGGTGCTGCTCCAAACCATAAATTTTCATTAACAATACCTTCATAACATCTTGTTACCCCTATATAATTAATGCACGAAGAAAAATCAAAGAACTCACCTTTTTTTTCCTTCCAAAACCGTGGCTCTCTCCCTCTCTAGTTTCTTCTCTTCTTTTCTTTCTTGTTCTTGAATTTTCTAGAGGAATATAGAACTTAATGATTCATGTAATATTTATATATCTAGGATACTTTAGGGGGTATACACATGTCATCCCCTAAGTGGTGACACGTGTCAAGCCCTAAGTGGTGACACGTGTCAAGCCCTCATTGGGCCAAAACATCCCTTCCTCCAATCACGGGATGCCACGTGGCATATGCTGACCCACCCCCTTTGCTCCAGGGTACCACATGGAACTCCTAGATGCTTCCATGTGTCACTCTCCCATGCTGTCACATGGCACTTTCTTTTTCCCCTCGTGGGTTCATAATCTCATATTCTTTTATGAACATATGTAATCCTTGATACGTAAGTTTGGTATGTACTCAAGTATCTTAAGTATGTAATATTTCCAAGTTAGTAGCTTACGTAAGTGAGTCGAGTCCTACGACTCATTATTTGGTCTCCAACTTCTTCCGGATTCTTACAACGTTATTTCCAATCTTCCCTATCATGAGGTGTCACATTCTCCCTTTCTTAGAGTTGTTTGATAGTGTTATGGACTATCCAGCTCCCATGGTAACTTCTAAGAAGCTTGAAAAGCTTTAAGAAGCTTAAGAATCTTTCAAGATAACTTAAGAGCCTTTCAAAAAGCTTAAGAACTTAAGAAGCTTACGAATCTTTCCAAAAATTCAAAAACCTTTCAAGGTACAAAAGTACAGGGTATAACATGTCTATTGGGCTTACTAATGCTCCAGCGGTGTTTATGGATCTAATGAACCGAGTGTTCAAACCATTCCTAGACTTCTTCGTGATTGTATTTATTGTTGATATTCTGGTCTATTCACAATCGGAAGAGGAACATACGGATTATTTGCGGGTGGTACTTGGGGTGAAGTATGGGGTATAACATTAGCATTGGCTATAACCTTACCATTTTATATCAAAATACAACCAAGCCAACCCTTGAAGCATCACAATAAACAACGAAACCATCAAACCCTTCTAGTAAGGTCAACACTGGAGAGGAAGTAAGTATTTCCTTCAACTCTTGGAAACCTTTCTCAAATGCCTTGGACTATTGAAATTTTACCTTCTTTTGAGTCAAAGTAGTCAAGGGCGATGCAATGGAAGAGAATCCTTCCATAGACCATCTATAATAACAGGCTAGGCCCAAGAAACTTCGAATATCAAAAGGAGACAAAGGTCTAGGCCAATTCTTAACCTCTTTAGTTTTCTTTTGATCTACCATAATACCTTCACTAGAGACAATATGGAACTTCACACTCTCTTAACTTAGCAAATAGTTGACGATCCTTGAGAATATTCAAGATAATCCTCAAATAACCAGCATGCTACTCCTTAAATAACCATCATGCTCCTCCTTACTCTGAGAATAGATCAATATATCATCAATGAACACAATAACAAATATATCAAAATATTGCTTGAACACCCTGTTCATCAAATCCATAAAACTTGTAGAGCATTCGTTAGTCCATAAGACATAACCAAAACTTCAATGTGGCCATACCGATTTCTAAAAGCCATCTTTGGAATGTCACATACTCTTACTCAAAGTTGATGATAACTCGATCGAAGATCAATTTTTGAAAAATAACTTACTCCTTTAATTTGATCGAACAAGTTATAAATCCTTGAAATGGGATACTTATTCTTAATCACGCCTTGTTCAATTGCCAGTAGTCGATACACATGCAAAGAGAAATATCTTTTTTCATAATAAAGAGAACCGGAGCACCCCATGGAGAGATACTCGATCTAATGAAACGCTTATTCAACAAATATTTCAACTGGTCCTTTAACTCTTTCAGTTCTATCAGGCCATTCGGTAAGGAGGAATAAAGATATGTTGGGTTTTTGCAAAGAAGATCAATACTGAAGTCTATCTCTTTTTCAATAGGGATACTTGGGAGATAATTTGGAAATACTTCTGAAAACTCATTAATGACCAAAACTGACTCAAGAGTAGGATCTTTGGAATTCATGTCCCTAACCCGAACTAGATAATATATGTAACATTTGGAAATCTTCTTTTGAGCTTCAAGGCACGAGATAAATTGACTTTTAAACACAATATTACAATATTTCCATTCTAGGACTGACTTATTAGGAAAATGAAACTTGACCATACGGGCTCTACAACATACAGAAACATAACATACATAAAGCTAATCCATACCGAGAATAACATCAAAATTGAACATATCACGCTCTACAAGATCAATTGAGTTGATGTTATGGAAAATTGAAAGTGGATAAATTTTATAGACTCTTTTAGCCAAAACTAAATCACCAACAGGAGTATAGAGCGAAAAAGGCTATAAGAAAATCTTAGGACTAAAAACAAACTTCATAGCAAGATAAGGAGTAATAAATGATAGAGTATCACCCATATCTAACAATGCATAAACATTAAAGTCAAAGTCTTTCAACATAGCAATCACAACATTAGGAGACTCCTCCAAATCCTGCCTAGTCTAAAAAGCATAGAATTGATTTTAGTACTGACCGTCATTGGACCTTGTAGCTTGAGTCTGACCCCGGGGTTGTCCACCACCTCTAAAATCCTTTGCATGGTGACCTAGCATACTGCATCTAGAACATTTCCCTGATCCCGACAAGCACTCTTTTGTATGATTTCTTCCATATTTGTTTCACGGGGAAATGACTTGGCCACTCGGAGCTCCTCCTTGAACCTTAGGAATGGGCAACCTATCCCTATCAAACTTTGGAGCTGGATTGTTTGAAAAAAATTTGGACGGATTACTTTTGGAGAAATTGACGATGGCCACCATTTCTAGACTAACCATATGAAAACTCACCACCGTAGGTTTGATCCCTCTTGGACTCCCTTATAGGCCTCTCCTTTAACTTCTTCTCTTCTATTTGTTCTCCATGTGTCATGAGCATAGAAATGTCCATTTTCCAGATTAGCATAGTGATTCTACACTCCTTGACCACTAAGCCCAACACACCTAAAACAAATTTACTCATACGAGCCCTTAGATCAGCGACCATAAAAGGAGCATATTCTGATAACTTAGTGAACTTAAGAGCATACTCCCTTACACTCATATTACCTTATCGTAAATTGATGAACTCTTGAACCTGTACTTCCCTCAACTCCAATGGAAAGAAACGATCAAGTAAAGCATGCTTGAACTCTTCCTAATAAACAGTACCATCATTTCTACCTCTTTCACTCTTCCAATGGTCATACCAAACTTGTACAACCCCCTTGAGTTGATAAGCTGACAAGTCCTCCTTCTCCACCGAACTAATTCCCATGATATCAATGATCGTCCCAGTACCCTCAATAAATTCTTGTGGATCCCCATCCACCTTAGCCATGAAACACTAAAGGGTTCATGCGGGCGAAGTCACAAACTCGGATAGCTATCATACCCATATTTGGGTTCATAGGAGCTAAACTTTTGTATTATCTTGAGCAGTTATGACTTTGGTAAGCACTTGAAATGCGGCCCAAAACTCTACATGAGAAACTTGCTCGTCCAAGGGGTCATTCGAAAGTTGGGGAGCTTGTTGCTCCTCATTAACATTCCTTCTTGTGGGGATTGTTATTGGGGCATGATTCTATAATCGCAAAGGAAAAGCATTAGAGGAAAAATCCTTAAAGTTCAACACTATCACATGACATAAAAATGATAAAAGAAGTGAAGTTTCATAAATGCCTCATAGCCTCCTATTTATATATGTGGCGCTCTTCAAACTGATGAACAAGACTCTACTTGACGAGGCATGTTAGACTCCCTAGGACACTTTAAACCTTGCTCTAATACCAAGTTTGTCATGACCAAATCTAGGCCCTAGGTGTGACACGGCGATTACAATCCCGAAGGACTCCAACCAAGACTCTTAGCATACATCAAATTCATAAGGTGAGTAAAGACATCAATAAAAAAATTATAAAGTGGAAAATAAGTCTAAAAAGTGAAGTATCAACATAAGAGAAGTATAATTCCAACACCGTCTAACATGCCTCTACTTTTATTAGGTGGGGCTTAGGACATGTTCCTAGCTCACCAAATAAAAGAATCAAAGTATAATGGAAACATAAGAAAAAAATAAATGTTGCGTCCTCGAAACATGAGGACTCACCAACAATGAACTAGTAATAGTCAACTCTATCCACGAACGGGAGGAGCTTGATCATCGCACCCTACATTATGATACAATATAGGAAAAAGTATGTGTTAGTACATGGAATGAATAAAGTATATGAGAAGCATATATGAACAACGATAATAGGACATAAACAATATGAAAGTTGGATGCATGACCTATATCTTAAAATATGAGTAAAACTTGAAAACATTGAATATCATAATTATGAGATCAATGTATCATAAACATCATAAGAACTTATACCATTTGATAAACTTTTGTAGGATATGACCTTTAACCTATATATAAGACCATACGAGCTATAACATGGAATTCGATGTAAATCCATATCTAGAAGAGAGAGACAACTTGCAAAGGTATGCTTCGTGAGAAAATTTTAAACTTGAGCTTTTTGTGGATCCACTAATTAGGTCAGAAAGGCAAACCAACACGGGCAACATAGTTAGGGGCTAGATAGGTCAGAAAGGCAAACCAACTCAAAGTCCTCTCTGTGCCTAGTCATTATCCCAATGGAAGTATCATCAAACATAGTCATTGATCATCATCAGAGAAAGGCAATAATAGGTACCAACCCAACATCATAAAATAATCATTAGAGTAGCTCATTAACCTAATTGATTCATAAAAGAATAAGAAGACCTTTCAATCCTTCTGAATCCGTGAGTCGGTGAGACAATATTTCACCTCTTTAACATGAATATGTGAGAATTTCCTTTCACAACCATAGATACTTGCTTGAAATATCATTAAAACATCATTTGTTACTTATCATGAGTCATTCATATGTCCTTGATAATCTATCATGACCTAAAAATAGTGGTCATGATAGCGCACACCCCAACTTAACCTAATGTGTAAGCCAAAAAGTAAAATCACATACGAGACTTCTAATGGGAAGTCATGCCGCAGATGGAAGGTAAGAAAATACAAAAATTATATCACAAAACCTGGTGTCATAGGTATTAAAAGCATCTAATACAATGTTTGAAACAATACATAGAACTGAGTCTCTGATTAAAAGTAAAGACGATAAATAAAGATAGAAATGGTAGTGGTCTAAATGCACTGGATCTCACCACCTAATCTGATATAGGATCTCTGCTAGAATAATTAGCTTCTGTGAGGACAACCCTGGCTAAAATCTGCATCTAAAAGGGGACACAAAAGTAGGGGTAAGTATAATCCACATGTACCCAATAGGTTTGACCGATTGGGTATTATGAATTGATTAACTTATTCAATAAACTAGGAATGCTTCCATCTGCATACAGGAAAACCAGTCCAGCATCAGTGCAGCCAATTTATATAAAATGACACAAATAAAGTAAACACACAAGTCTAGGCATACATCAACATCATCAGATAATTTCAAAAATCAAGGCACAATAACATGCAATGCAATGAGATGGGATGAATGTAATGTATGGGTGGTATTGGTGAAATCAAGACTGTCGTACAACCTGTCATATACACCTATCAAGATGAGCTACCAGACAGGACCTATAGGGGCCTCGCAGATGATAAACCTCAATCACAATGTATCAACTACCTTGCCACCTAGCTAGTGGTCAATGACTCATGATATCAATATCTCATCCTCCTTGCTACCTAACTCGTGGTCAAGGGTTTTTAAAGGTATTTTATTTTCTTACAAAAAGGTGTTTCCACAATCACACTTCCCATGTTCCATGATATGAATGTATGAGGATGAATGTACGTCAATAACACAGTTAGAGGAGTACAATCAACTCAATATAAACCTCAAAGTGAACAAGGTCTAAAAACTCCGGTTTTATGATAAACACCCTCTTAAAAATCAATGGGAAGAAAACCCTTTTAAAACAAGAAATAGTTCTTCGAAAAACCTCTTTAGTTCTCAAAATATGCCACAAACCACAATTCTCCTCAAGTATTTCATTACTTAAAGTATTTCATGCCTCAATGCATTTTATTTCACAAAGTATCTCATTTCTCAAATTATTTCATGCCTCAGCGCATTTTATTTCACAAATTATCCCATTTCATAAATCATTTCACAAGTATCTCATTTCTCATATCATTTCACAAAGTATCTCATTCCGCAATTCACTTCACTTTTCAGAAATATTTATTTTTCAAAAGATAGGTCTCAAATCACCAATATAGAGTAATTTCATGAACAAGAACAACAACAAGTAAAGTTTCCCACACAGGCATCACAATACAACATCAATCCAATCATGATACAATCCCATCTCATAATATACAACATAAGAATAACCAATTTACCAACCCCAATCTCAAATAGGGATAGCCAAACCTACCTCGATAACCAAAACCGCATCCGAAGACCTCTAACATGAGAATTCCACTCAAATTCCAAATCCAAATTGATTTTCCACTATCAAGAATGTAAAGTACTCATCATAAGGAGCCCAACGATACTCATATTGCTAAGATTAGGAACTGGAGATAAAATTGTCTGAAAATCTCTTTGAAATCAGTATGTTAAAATCAAATATTTATTTGATAATCATGTTCTACCAATACAAAAGACATTGTAGTTGAAAACCATATTACAATTGAGTAGATATTGAGCTTCAAATCAAGAATTACCAATTTTTACAAATTAGGGAAGAAACCAAAACCCACATTTGAAACGCAATTTAAAATGAGAGATTTTGAAATATCTTTGTCAAAATCAGTTTACCCACAATACAAGGACCTTAAATCCCAAAAATTAATAAAAATCCATTCTAAATCGACCTTCAAATCAATAATTTTGATTTCTCTATGTTGGGGTTTAAAACCTCCACTATTTGAATAGGAATAACGAAATATGAAGGGAGTATTCATGGAAAACGAATAAAATAAGGTTAGAAATATGTACCCAATGATTATCGGAGAAAACCGCATCAAAAATTACCTCATACGGACTTTCCTATCTCCCAAAATGTCAAAAATACAAAATGAGTTCGGATAGAGTTTAACTCAGTGATTTCGTTGCTAAAACCCATTTTTCGTCGCTAAAAGTATGCACTAGCAACCTTCAAAATATCTTTTTGACTTTCGAAACTCATTCAGAACCCTATAAATACTAACAAATAGTTCAAATTGCTTATAAAATATGTTACGGAACCAATGGAACTATTGGATTTCCAAAAAAGAATTTATTACCGAAATACCCTCTCAAACCTCTCTTTAAGCCTAAACTCAACTTTTTTCAACTTAGGACCTCAAAATAACGAATCAAGCTCGCGACCTCCATACAATTCAACCAAGACCACTTCCAGGCCTAAAATCACCTCCCAAATCCAACAGAGTCATCGAAATTCTATTTCGAGCATCGAAACTCACAATGTTGACTAAAGTCAGCTCTAGTATCAAAATTTCAACAACTTCTAACTCAAGGCCTCAAATCTACGATATAATCCCGAACCTGATTCCGTCAATCCTCTTAGACCAAATTCCATATTTTGAAGCTGATAGAACTGATAAAATTTCATTCCAAGATTCGTAGCTCTGGTTGGTACTAAAAAATACTTTTTAGCAATAAGTCTTCAAAAACTCAAAACTTCAATATTTCATAACTTTTCAATAAAATTCCAAAACTAAGTTCATAAAGACCAAACATGACTTTGAGAAACCATCGAAAGGGGTAAAATGGTAATTTCTCAAAAAAATTCAAAAATGACCTTCGGAGTCATTACATAATCATTCATAAAAATCATTTATCAATCATGATCACAATTCCTTAAAATAATACTTGAAAATAACATAAGATATGTGTTCATGAAAATCAACTTGAAATCATGCAATTTAACTTGAATAATGCATAATTAGATCAATAATAATGAAATAAACCATAATTGAGATGAACCAATACAATTTCATAAGAATTAGGGCTTAGAAGAAGAACTCATAAAGGAGAATTAAAGAAAACATTAGGACTCCATGGATGGAAGGATCCATGGATGAATTCCCACATATCTTGGTCAATTAAAGCCCTAAATGCACTTGAATTGAAGATTGAGACTTGAAATTCCTTGAAAGATTACTTGAGGAGGAAGATGAACTTTGGGACAAAACGTTAGAGAGATGATTTGTATTTAGGATGTCAAGGAGTGAATAAGAGGTTTAAGAGGGTTTGCTGTAGTTAAAAGACTAGGACTTACCCCAAAAACCTCTGAATGCATTAATGAACTAATAGGAAAAAGACCAAAGCACCCCTTTAAAATAACTAATCGGGTCCTCGGGGTGGAAGGTTTTCATGGGCTGTTAACCTCTCTACGATCCATGGAGAGGGTTGTAGGCAGAAGGGTGGTCTTGTCCTGGAGAGGTCAATTTCCACTGTCCCCTTTCACAGCTCGTAGAAAGCTCCACAGGTCGTAAGGAGCTCCGTAAAGAGTAAACCAAATATGCCTTTGAGAGTAGACTTACCACGGACCATCCTATGGTCCATAAAGTATTCTATGATTCGTGGACCCGCTCGTGGTTGTCAATCAAACTTGGGGTCTTGAGGGGTCAAGTTCACGGATGACTTCATGGTCCGTGGTAAACCATGACCCGTAGATCCCTCTATAGACCCATTCCCCTAAATTCGCACTTACTAGTGGTCTTCCACGACCTGTGAAGAGCATTACGGCCCGTCAAAGGGATCTGTGAAACCCTAAAAACCTACAACTTTTGAGAAATTTTCTTTTAAAATCAATTTTCTAACTTTTCAACTTCTGAGGCCTCACACAAGAGTACAAGTATAATTTATTACACAAACATTAGCTTTTTAGCATATAAACAGTCCAACCATAGTTCAAACCGTGGATCAACAAGTGCATCAATTTTCTCAAACAAATTCCTTTAGATTGTACAAGAGTATAAATACCTTGAATACACAATTAAATATGCATTTAATTTTCAATGATTTCAGCAGGTGAAAACAAATAATATAGATATCAAAAGTGAGCCTAATTAGTGTAAATAACACCAAATTCCCAATACCATAAATCTAGACAACCTAGCCACTTTGTGTTGTAACTAAATATTGAATAGGTAAACGGCAACACTAGACTTTTCAGCCTTCATAAAAGTTGTACTTAGATATCATGGAGTTGTAAGGAATCAAAAAAATTATTAAATATATTTCGAACAAAAATATATGCTTAAAATACTAACATCGGAACATAGAAGGTTTCTAAATCAGAAAAACTATCTAGAACTTTCCCCGTGTTGCGTCTCTTTTTTTGACCCCAAAAAAGTAAAATTGACATAAATATAAGAGTTTTAGGTATGTGTGTTATCTTTTCAAAACATATGTATTTCTGGACATAGATTTATACAAAACAAGATATTCTAAAATTACTTATAGCTACACAGTTTCAAAAATGGGTTTGATCACTTACCAAAAGTTAGAGTGTGTCTTCAGTTCTAGCCAAAATGAATACGTTTTTCCTCTAATATTTGAGCACTAAAATTTCTATAAGAGATTTCTCAAGGTTTCCCACTCTGAAAGGAACCGAAATCTCTAGAGGAAGTGGAAAAACATATTCTATAAAATGATATCTATCACTTAATAAACCTGGAACAGGGGCTTCCCAAAAAGCATATATATATTTCACCTCTTTTTATCAAATTAAGGGTAATTCTAATTAGTATATTATGTAAATACCCCAATATAATCCCTTAAATTATAATTGAAATTTATGCTAAGCAAATTTTCAAATATCACAAAATTTTAAGTTCCTAAAATATGAGTAAAATATACTCTAGTTATTAAGGAAAGTTCCATCGAAGTGCGAATATTAGATTATATAATTGGGGGTGTTACAAAGTCCTTCATGAATTCTTCTTTCTAGATTATTGTCTACTTTTCAGGTATATGTAAGGCTATCATAGTGAGGAACTCAGTTCGTCCTCACGCCCTAAATCTACAATTTTAGTTAGTAAGATCAAAACTAGGATTTTTACTCCTATGTCTATTATTTCAAATTGCTCATTATTGATTCTACTATTGAAATCACTATACTTTATATTGTTGGTGATCTTTGATTGATTTAGGGTTCATGCTTATTCTATCACATGGAGTCCTCTTTAGATTAAAGCCTTTTGAAAACCTTGTTGCAGTAATTATATGCATTATTTTCATGAGTTAATATTACCAGTTTTAAGGAAATAATTCAGAAACAGTTCAAGAAAATATTTATTTTCAAGGGCAATATTTTTAGAAAGAAAGAAAAGTTAGGTTTCAAAGGAAGCATATTTAAGCTTTGAGAAAGCATAGTCAGATTTTCAGAAAAAGCAAAGTCAAATTTTTAACAGAGCATAATAAGTTTTAGAGCTTCAGTTTTAAAGAACTATTTTGAGCAAGTACTCAAAAAAAGAGATTTTCAGTTTTTTTTCTAAAGTGGGACAACTTTAATGTTATTGATCACTAGTACAGGTTATGAGAGTAGTATTAAGCACTGTGTCAAGTAAGGATTCAGATAATCAAAATCCCAAAACTGCATCGCCAGAGTAGGATAAGATCATTCCATTGATTCGGGCGACTTCTTAGAAATCATCTGATAAGGGCTTAAAGATTGGATCCATTAGTTAAGTTTGTTCTTTACCCTTGAAAGGTACAAAATGGCTCTAACAACTTGGGCAAGACGTTGTATCATCATGAGACTCATGTGATGATTGTTGTTTAGAGAAACTCCTTAAGAAAAAGTAATTTTATATTATTTTTAGTATTTGGAATTATTGCATGTGTTTCAACTGTCTAATATTTTTGTTGAAGTACACATGCATGCTTTACTAGTTAGTTGACTTTATTACGGTCCATCATCAGATTCACTCTTTCAGCTTAGTATTTTTAATTATAGCCAATTATTTCATTATGTTATTTTACATACCATATGTTTCATGTACAAACGCCATTCATCCCTGCATTATTTTATGATGCAGATTCAGGTATTTAGGATCAAGAACAGATGCATCACTAGGATCTCACTTCAATCCAGTTTTAGTGAGACCTCCTTACTTTCAAAATACTCCAATATATCTAAGTTTTAGTAGTTATTAGATACTGCTAGTATAGTATTTAGGTAGTCGAGGATATTGCCTCGGCCCCAATCTTTAGTACATAAGATGCTTCATAGATGAGTTAGTTAAGTTATAGTCTTAGTTGTTTGCAAACATCTTCATTATTCAAACTTTTTATTCTTTGAAGTTATTGAGTTTTTTCTAAAACAATTACATGTTGATAGTTTAAAAACATCCGTATAGTGTTATGGTATTTAGTTAGTAGCAGGTCCAACCAAGGGGTTCACTTGAGACCAATAATAGTTTTGAGTGTTGGCCTCATCCAGGATGTAGGCTTGGGATGTGACAGTTATCATAAAGTTTTACATGAAATTAGTTTCAAATAAGAAGACCAAGAAGCCCGTACATATCAACAAGAAGAATACCAAGGTTGGATTCATGGAAAGACTTGAACTAATTCTAAGTTGGATTGGATAGAAGAAGGCTACTCACTCCTATATGTGCAGAAAGACATCCAACCTTTGTAATTTGACCACACCCAAAGATAGATTCCTTGGAGTGATATCAGTTCTAAATGAAGAGTCTCAAAGAATAAGTTGTTGCTATAACAAAGAACATGTTTCTATCAAATTTTATCAATAAAATTCTTTAGTTTGTAATAACTAATTTTCCTGGAGTGGTTCCAAGACAGAGAATTGATTACTTTTATAGATTGTAATAGGTGTTGTCTTATTTATTATAAGGACTTCATTGATTAGGGTAGAGTCATTTAATGCTAAAAGGGGCAAGTTAAAACTGTTAGGAACAATTCTTTAGGTGTTACAAAAGAAGTTGTAAACTGTAATATCCAGGTATGATAAAGTTAGAGTATGATATAATAAGATGAATAACTAGTCTTGGTGAATTCATTGATTGGTTAGGGAGATTTTTATTAAGGGCATTATAGATGTTTCCTAATTTTTAAGGAGGGAATGAATCTAGACTATTTTGGGTCCTCCAAAGCTCTTAATTCTCCTCATTCATTCACTAATCACCCTTCCTAAAAGTCCTTCCTCTACAAAAAATCTCTCTAGACCTTCATTGAAGACCTAACAAGGATTCTCTAAATTTCTTCATTGATCTTCAAGTTTTTCTTCAAGTTTCTTCATAATTCGTATTCAAGGTATGTGGGTTTTATCCATGGATACCTTTCACCCATTGAGTTCAAAGAATTTCTTAAATCTTTCATTAATTTTAATTAAATCTTTGAATCTTCCTAATTTTAATTTCAATTGCATGAACTATAATGTATCTTGTCAATTCAAATCTATTTTTGGTATAAATTAATAAATAATTACTTGGGATTAGTAGATTCTTCATATATATTCATTATATTGAGAATTAGGGCTTAAGATCTTATTATAAGGGATGAAAACTCATAAAAATGATGAAAATTTTGGAAATATTTGGTGAAAAGGGTAGGATTGCGCACACCATCACGCCAAGATGACCTCTCTGAAGTTCAGAGGCTAGGGCAGTGCACCGATAGAGTGCCATGCACTGGTCTCCGAAGTTTAGGGCCTAGGGCGATGCGCCAGCAGTGTGCCACGCCCTGATTCTTCCTTATGTTATTCCTTTTACGTATTTGAGCCCTACCCCTCATCAACTACTTTTTTACGTGCATAGGTTATGTTTCATTTATGATTTAACTCTTAACTAAGAATGAATTACTACTTAAATACATGATGTTGCTTCAAGTATGGCTATAGAAGTATGGTTTCAAGTATGTTTCAAATATGAGTTGCATGCAAGTTTATGAAGGAGTGACTTAGGATCCTTAATGACGAAAGTGACCTTAAGACTCTAATGATGTAGATATAAGAAGTATTTTGTAAAAATAGAAGGTCTACACCTACATTACATGATGATGAACTAAATGTAAAAGGTGACTCAAGATCCTTTATGGGTGAACTGATATCCTTAATGAGTTATTCCTATGAACATGTTATGAACTACGCTTATAAAAAGCTATGATTTTATGCAAGTATGATCTGTTACTATGATTATGATTATGATATATATTCCGTGGGTTGGTATACTTAGCACCGAGAGGACTTTTGAGTGGGGGCTCAACCTAAGCCTTAGTAGTAAATTTTAGTCTTTTAAACTACGTTGCCACCGTAGGTTGCCTTTGTGGCCTAGACAGTGGATCCACATATGAAACTTAATAATGAAAATAATTGGACGAAGTCTACATTGGCAAGTAGCCTCCCCCTTTCTTGATGTGGGGATCATCGAATTCCATATTATAGTTTGCATGGTCTTAATGTCGATTACAGTTATCTCCCACATATGTATATTCTCTTGTAAGACCTTGATGATATCAATTTTGTCTCCGTTAATGCTTTGATCATTACGATTTCTCTCATGACCTTACTTATTCTCTTCTATAGCTTATTTTATTATTTTGATCATTGCATTTTATGCTTTAAATTGCATGGCATGCCCTCATACTTAATACATTCAAACATACATGCATATTGTCCTATATTATATCATAATGTAAGGGTTGACGATCACATTCATCCTCTACGTGGTTAGAGTTGAGTTGCTACATTCCACTCTTGGTGAGTCCTCATTTGTCGAAGGCAAGATTATGAGTTTCTTTGATATAAAAGACTATTTTCCTTCATTGAGGGTGAGCAAGGGACTTATGTTAGACCCAACCATATTGACTATGTAGAGGCTTGTTGGACGTTTTTTGTATTGGTCTATGTTGTCTTTTAACTTGTCTATGATACTTTCTCAAATTTCTTCTAGTCTATTGAGTTGATGTTTATTATTCCTTGTATGTGTTCATGTATGATATATCAAGAGGCTTGATTGGAACCCTTCGAGGTTTCGATCGCCATGTCATTGCTCAACTCTAGTTTGGGTCGCAACAAACTTGGTATCAGAGCACAAGGTTTAAAAAAGTCCTAGGGATTCCAACTGTCATGACCCAAGCCTAGGGCCTAGATGTGACATGGTGAATGAGGAACCCAAAAGTACCTCAAACAAGTATCTTAGCATTCTTTTAGACTTTCATAGGTAATGACAATAGATAAACCAGCGGAAATCATAATAGTAAATCTTCAACTTACATATGTCCAACAATACCTATAACTTTTAGATTTAACGGGGCTAAGACAAGTCCCTAGCACACCCTCAATCATAATAGAAAGAAATATCATAGTAAGTGTCTAAAGATCTCAACATATCATAAGCTATAAAGATAAAGGAGTATTGTTCATGGAATATGGGAACTCACCAAAAGTAGCCTTCAAATAAAATCTCAACTAGCCATATGGAGGAGAACGAGGAGGAGCACCGGTCTCTACATGGTGATATCATGTTGGCAAAAGAGTATGCTTTAGTACTTTGAATGTACTAAGTATGTAGGCATGCATGAATATTAAGAAAACATTAAAACATTTATGTAATATGAAACATAATGCAATGCATGCATAATCAATCGTATAGATATCCTGGAAAACATTCATTTTTGGGGAAAATGACCATAACCGACATTTAAGACCATGAAAGCTATTACATGGAATCCAACATAACCCCCTACTTTGGCTGGGGAGACTACTTGTCGGGTAGAACTCCGCAACTTCATTCATTTCTTTAACTTTAACTTTAAGGGCTTTTATGGATCCATTAGCCTAAGCCTACAAGGGCTCTTATGTTGGCACATAGTTAATGAGACAAGGGTTGCTACTAGGATTCCCTTATCGAATCCTACCTCAATGCCCCATTCGGTGCTAAGTAAATCCCACGGAATAATTTAATACTTCAAAATATTCATATCATATAGCTTGAGAATTCAAAATATCATATTTGGTGGAATAGCTCATTAAAACATATGGTAATTCAAATATGCAAGAATTGTCCTTATTGCATAAAGAATCCATCATTCATAGCATTTCATCATTCTTTTATTTCATAAAACTCTCTTTTGATCATAAATATTGCTTTCATAAATATTTATTTGGAGTCAAAACTTTCAAGTCAAATTTCATTGAAAAGAAAATAAAATTAGGTGTGTTCAAATCACTTCAAATTTCAAGCATGTATGCAAATGAAATTATGTATAAATACTTTAAAATTTATCAATAAAAATGATGCTTTAAATAATCCAACATGAATTTCAAGAAACTTTAAAGAGCTAAATAGAGAAAATACTTGTAAACCATCAATCCATACCTATGAAATTATTTTGCATTAAAATAGACTAATAATCATTAGTTTAACCATGATTTATGCTATTAAGTAGAAATAAAAATTACCCATAAGAAAATCTTATTTGAAATCAAGAGATTTAGTTGAAAGATTTTTGGACTACATGGGTGGAAGAACCCATGGATAAACACCCACATAACTTAGAATAAACCTTAAAGAAAATAAACATATTTTATCATATAATCAACATACTTTAGGCATGAGAGTGGAAGAAATACTCTCATTGAAGTCTTACATACCTAGAATTTCAAACGCTACTCAAAATCGAAGGACTTAATAAACACTCTTGAATCATAGCATTGTCTCCTCACCGGAGCATTTTGTGTACTGCCCGAAGTATATGAATCACCGGAATAGTATTTCTATACTACTAAGAACTAAAACTATATTTTGAAAATGAGTAAAGGAGTGTATAAAGAGGAGTTGCTTGAGAAAGCTTGATGAACAAAATAATGAAATAAGGTGGGTATTTATAAGTGTGAAGGAGGGACCTAACAATAATTAAAATAATTATAAAGAAAAATCTAAAAATTTAATGGAAGATTGTGATTTCATGGATGATGTCAAATGGAGTACTATTGATGTCATGGGTGATGTCAAATGGATCTAGATATTTTCATGGTTGGTGAGATTAACCTTCTTTTAACGCAATACCCTTTTTCAGAGTTGCGTTAGAAAAAGATAACTTCCTCATTAGGATTTGGTGTCTTCATATGAATTTTTTCACTAGAAGCCTACTTTCATGTCATTTAAGAATCAACCAATTTAGAGCATCCTACAGTGAGATATGATTTTTCTTCTACAAATACTCTATTTCATCACAGCATCATGTCTTGAAATAATTTATTTATTTGGCCTACTTAACCTCTGAAACTTAAAATATGGTCTTCAAAAAAGTTGTAGGTAATGATGTTCGAGTTATTCAAAAATTTGAATCCCCTAATTTGGATCATTCTAAAAGTTATCCCCAAAATACAAAAGTGATATCATTTTCATCGAAAATTGGAATATCATATACAACATTTTTAGGGGTGTTAAACCAACATGCTACGTGAAGTAGATTCTTATTCATGGGTGTGAAGCACGCCACATCTATTGTCACGACCCACTCCATAGGTTGTGACTAGTGCCTGAATTGGGCATCCATACGTACCCTTAACCCCACTTAACATGTTAGCATAAGAAATAAATGTAGAAATCAAAAGAGGTCGCTAGGGAGCACATGAAAGCAGATGTAGCACACGAAGGCCGTTAAGGCCATCACGGAACATAATAGTCCAGAACATATATACAGGACCCATAGAACATATACAGAACCCACAACACAAGTCTACAGACCTCTACGGAATGGTAGCCTAATCATATGACGGGACAGGGCCCCGTCGTACCCCTGACTGATGTGTACAAATATGCAACAGAAAAGTTAGTACCAAAATAGGGCTCCGGATAAATGAGCACTGTCAATAACAGAGTAGATATCGTAGGCAAGCGGGTCATCAAATCGATCGTCTGTACCTGCGGGCATGTAATGCAACCCCCTAGGAAAGGGGGTCAATACGGAAAATATACTAAATATGTAAAACATGGACTGTAATAAATAAAGCCATAACTAGAACAAACTATGCAGAAAATGAGAGAAATATCCAAAATGTCAAAATGCTTACCACCAACAAAGATAATGTATGCGGAAAAACATATGTCATATCCGGCCCCATTATGGGATGCGGTGAACAAAATGTGGTCGCAATCCCATCACCGACGCCACAGCACAACAGAACTCCAGAGTAAGAAATATTTCCGTAATATATCATATTATATCAGATAGTCATATCATATCATATCATATCATCAGACATCAGCATATGTGTACATGGCACAGCATAACTCCACAACCCATGTACAAGGCGTACCTGCCCCCTCACATCGGGGCATGACGAACAAGGCAGAGAAGTATGCACGATCATGTATATCCTAGCCCGGGCTCAGTAAAAGAAGCATTGAGGCATCCACGAGTGGATTAGTGAGAAACTAAATACATTTTAAATCATATTTCAGACTCAATGGAATGATCAAAATGAGTTATCATTCAAAAATCAAGACAGGAGTCATATCTAGTACCTTTTGAATGTTACTATAGATTATATCAAAATAGAGCTTCTGAAATCATATACTCGTATCAAGGCATAATAAAATATCTTTTGAAAATCACGAAATTTTCTATTCAAGTGGCACTAAGAATAGGAACTTCCTGGGAACCATATAAAAGTCATATATTTATTTCATAAAAATTATGCCAATTATTGTAAGAATTCCAACATTAAAGGGTGAATAAAAAACTCTTAGGAATAGAATCACCTTAGATATTGTATCATCTTTTACTTACATCTAGGACATGCCAGAAGAAGAGAAATGATAGGCTTTACATACTTATGTCAAACATGCCAAGAGAAAGAAGATAGCTTCACATACTTACTACTCTCCATCATATAGAAGGCTTGAGAGCGATAGCTCTATTATTATGGAAGTTCTAACATTAGGAAGTAGATAAGAGTCATAAATCATGCTCGGAGCTGTATTGATGGGATAACCCCCAAAACTTTCATCATGTAATACTTATCTCAAAACATGCCAAGAGAAAGAAGGGGTAGCTTTACATACCTCTTATGGATTTATCTTAACCACGTTCGTCTCGTCGTCTTTTGAACCTATTTAACATGAGAGTAATACTAATATTAATAACCTTTCACTTTCTAGTTTCCAACTCTACAACCACGTATCCATAATAATCATTTCCTTATCCATTTCCCTTGACTAGTTTCTTACTAGCTCCGAAGTTACCAAAAATTGGGCAACATCTCCCCTATAACTTCAACATACCCGAGATTTCAACTCGGCCAAAATATCAACAAACATACCAACAACAACAACCATCAGCATATTTACAAGTAAATTACTTCAACTTTACACAATACAAACTCCAAACAACTCACTTAAAACTACGATACCAAAATAGAGTTTTTAACCTTTATTTCATAAAATCTTTAACAATATGAAATATAGGGTCGTGTGGCTGCAACCAGCAGCACCCACACCATTTTTAAAACACCTTACAGCCCTACAACATGCAACCAAGCCAGCTGCTACCGCAGCACAATAATCACAACACACTACTCGACTTCGATTTAACTATAACGCTTCAATTTAGTTTGTTTCTAACGAAGAAGTGTAACGAACGAGAGTTGTTGAAACTAGCATATTGGAAGATCAATCGGTCAAGAATCCTTATGCAATTTTTCCACTTACAACCTTTTTTAAGACATGTGATATACCTCATAACATCATCATAAACTCCAATTTGAAATGGAAAACCTTACCTTGCCCGAAACACGCCAAAACTCACCTCGGAAGTTCCTTTAGCGCGACTAAAACTTTGTGTCTGCTTGTTTCCCTTTTGGTGCTGACCCAAATCATAAATTTACATTAATAACACCTTAACATCATCTTTTTATACCCTAAATAATTAATTTACGGAATGAAATCGGAGACTTACCTTTTTTCCTCCAAATCCATAGCCCTTTTTCTCTCTTAGCATAGGGTTTCTCTTCTCTTTTTTTTCTCTAGCGTTTTCTTGAACTTTGGAGATAAGAATGACTTTGTTGATAATTATGAGTCATAAAACATATATATATGCCACCTTAGGAGGTGACACCTGTCAACCCCTAAGTGGTGACACGTGTCAAGCCCTCATTGGGCCAACACACCACCTCCTCCAACCATGAGCTACCATGTGGCATATGGGGTCCACCCCTTGCTCCAACTACTACCATCTTCTAGTTGTTGCCACATGGAACTCTCTTATGCTGCCATGTGTCACCTTCTTTTCTCCCTCATGGATTTATAATATTGTCTTATTTTATGAACCTATGGAATCCTTGCTACGTAAGTTTGGTATGTACTCAAGTAACTTAAGTATATAAGATTTCCAAGTTGGTAGCTTACGTAAGTAAGTCGAGTCCTAATAATTTCTAAGGGGTGTATCTATCATATAGTGCGGGATAGGGATGTTGATTTCGAAACTACTACTCTCGAGTCGGTCCCTATTATTAATGAGTTTCCCAATGTATTTTATGATGAGTTTCCCGGTGTCCCTCCTAAAAGGTAAATTGATTTCGGTATAGATCTTCTTCCCGATATCCAACCCATTTTCATTCCTCCTTATCGTATGTCTTCGACGGAACTTAAAGAATTGAAAAAGAAATTGAAAGACTTGTTGGATAAAAGTTTTATAAGACCAAGTAGTTCACCTTGGGGTGCTCCCATATTAAGAATGATGGGTCACTTCAAATGTGTTCAGACTACCGGTAATTAAATAAGGTGATCATAAAAATAAGTATCCAATTCTGAGAATAGATGATTTGTTTGATCAATTGCAAGGGGTAAGTTACTTCTCTAAAATTGATCTCCGCTCTGGGTATCACCAACTAAAGGTAAGAGAGTGTGATATTTCCAAGACGATATTTCAAACAAGGTATGGTCATTTTGAATTCTTATTCATGTCGTTTAGATTGACTAATACTCCATCTATCTTCATGGATTTAATAAATCAAATTTTCAAGTCGTATTTAGATATGTTTGTGGTGGTATTTATTGATGATATCTTGATTTACTCTAGGAGTAAGGAAGGACATGTGGTTCACTTGAGAATTGTATTGTAAACTTTGAAGGATAAACAATTATGTGCCAAATTAAATAAATGTGAATTTTGGTTGAAGTCAGTGGCATTCCTTGGTCATATTATTTTCGGTGATGGTATCATCATTGATCAAAAAAATGATGGTTGTAAAGAATTGTCCTAGACCATTATCTCCTTCGGATATTAAAAGCTTTTTGGGCTTAGCCGGATACTACAATAGGTTTGTTGAAGGATTTTTGTCTATTGCTTCGCCTTTGACCAAGTTTACTCAAAAGAAGGTAAAATTTCAATGGTTAGAAGAATGTGAGCAGAACTTTCTAATATTGAAGGATCGTCTTACGCCGGCTCCTATTTTTCCATTTTTAGAAGGTTCTAGCATATGCTTCTAGGCAACTCAAGGTGCATGAACGAAACTATCCAACCCATGATCTTGAACTTGCGGCGGTTGTGTTTGCATTGAAAATTTGGCATCACTATTTTTATGGGGTGCATGTGGATGTGTTCACTAATCAAAAAAGCTTGCAATATGTGTTTACCCAAATGGATTTGAACCTTAAGCAAAGGAGGTGTGATATGGGTATGTTATGGTAAAGCTAATGTCATAGCTGATGCTCTTAGTCGGATGTCTATGAATAGTGTTACTTATGTTATTTAAGGTAAGAAAGAGTTGGTTAGGGATGTGTACAAATTAGCTCGGTTAGGTGTTTGTTTGGTTGATTCTAAGAATGGCAGTGCTCTTGTGCAAAATGGCTCAAAATCATCTCTCGTGGCAGATGTTTAGGCCAAACAAGACCATGATCCAGTTTTGGTTGAATTGAAGAAGTCGGTTGCCAAAACGCCATTGAGGCTTTCTCCCAAGGGGTATATGGGATACTTCATTACCAAGGTCTCTTGTGTGTCCCTAATGTGGATGATCTAAGGGAATTGATATTGAATGAGGACCATAGTTCTCGGTATTCAATCCATCCAGGATACACTAAGATATATTATGATTTGAGGAAAGTGTATTGGTGGAATGGCATGAAGAAGGACATAACGGAGTTCATGGATAAGTGTCCACGTTGTTAACAAGTGAAAGCTGAACATGAAAGGTCGGGAGGTCTAGCTTAAGATATTGAAATCCCTACTTAAAAGTGGGAAGATGTGAATACGGACTTTGTCGCGGATTTTCCTCGTACTAGAAGGCAACATGATTCTATTTGGGTTGTTATGGATCGAGTGACTAAATCAACATATTTTTGACCAGTTAAGACTTTTTATAGTGCCAAAGATTATGCTAAGTTGTATTCGTGAGTTGGTAAAGCTTCATGGTGTTACCTTGTCTATTATATTGGATCGACGTACTCAATTCACTTTATATTTTTGAAGGTCGCTCCAAAAGGGTCTTGGTACAAGAGTCAAGTTAGGTACCACTTTTCATCCTCAAATCAATGCTCAAGCCAAAAGAACGATTCAAACTTTGGAATATATGTTGAGGGCATGTGCTACTAATTTCAAAGGAAGTTGGGATAAGCATTTACCATTGATTGAGTTTGCCTACAATAACAGTTATCACTCAAGCATTGAAATGGCCCCTTTTGAAGCATTGTATGTGAGAAGATATAGGTCTCCGGTGGGATAGTTTGAAGTAGATGAGGTAGCATTGATCGGTCCTAATTTGGTATTTGATGCTATGCAGAAGGTAAGGCTTATAAGGGAAAGGCTAAAGGTTGTCCAAAGTCACCAAAAGTCCTATTCGGACAATAAGGAAAGAGACCTTGAGTTTATTATGGATGATTGGGTCTATTTGAAGGTTTTGCCCATGAAGGGTGTAATGCATTTTGGTAAGAAGGAAAAGTGGATCCCTTGATGTATAGGGCCCTACAAAAACTTGAAGCGTATTGGCAAGATGGCATATGAGTTAGACTTTCTATTGGAGTTGGATATGGTTCATCCGGTGTTTCATGTATCCATGTTGAGGAAGTTTGTGGCTGATCCAAATTCTATTGTATCAATGGAAAATGTGAGTATTGAAGAGAACTTGATTTATTAGGAGATTCCGATTGAGATTTTAGACTGCCAAGTAAAAAGGTTGAGGAACAAGGAAGTTGTATCCGTTAAGGTCTTATGGAGGAATCAAGAAGTTGAAAGTGCTACATGGGAAGTGTAAGCGGACATGAGGAAATAATATCCTTACATCTTTCTTTTCGATCCATCCTAAGGTAATTAGACATCTATACTCAAATCCTCTAAAAACTCCTATGCTTCGACTTCTCTGTGTCATGACATATGTATGCATACCATGAAAATGTTTTTTTAATAAATTAATGTTTAGGAGTTGCATTCATGTTGGATTATTGCATACCCACTCTATTCTACTCAATATAGCTCCTATCTCATTCAAAGATGAATCTTCTCAAAGGGTAGATATTGTAATATCCTGAGTATGAGAAAGATAGAGTATGATATAATAAGGTGAATAATTAGTCTTGGTGAATTCATTGATGGGTCAAGGGAGATTTTTATTAAGGGCATTATAGACTTTTCCTAATTTTTAAAAGGGAATGAATCTACACTATTTGGGGTTTGGTTCCTAATCTATTTAATCCCCCAAAGCTCTTAATTCTCCTCATTCATTCACTAATCACCCATACTAAAAATCCTCTCTTTAAAAAAGGCTATCTAGACCTCTATTAAAGGTCTAGCAAGGATTCTCCAAATTTCTTCATTGATCTTCAAGTTTTTCTTCAAGTTTCTTTATAATTCATATTCAATTATGTGGGTTTCATCCATGGGTACCTTTCACCCATGGAGTTCAAAGAATTTCCTAAATCTTTTATTAATTTCAATTACATCATTGAATCTTCCCAATTTCAATTTCCATTGCGTGAACTATGATGTATCTTGTGAATTCAAATCTATTTTTGGTATAAATAGATAAATAATTACTTGGTATTGGTAGATCCTTCATATAAATTCATTATATTGCAAATTAGGATTTAGGATCACACTATAGGGGATGAAAACTCATGAAATATGATGAAAAATCTAGAAATTTTTAGGAGAAAGGGTGGGGTAGCGCGCCACCATCGCACTAAAATAACCCCTCTGAGGTTTAGGGGTTGGGGTGGCGCTTCAAAAATGCGCCATGCCCTGGTCTCTGAAGTTCAGGACCTAGAGGGCGTCAGTAGTGTGCCACCGCCGTGATTCTTCCCTATGTTATCCCTTTTACGTATTTGAGCCCTACCCCTCATCAAATACTCTTTCAAGTGCATAGATTATGTTTTATTTATGATTTAACCTCTTAACTAAGCATGAATTACTACTTAATTACATGATATTTCTTTCAAGTATGGCTTACAAGTACGATTTCAAGTATGTTTCAAATATGAGTTGCATGCAATTGATGAAGGAGTGACTTAGGATCCTTAATGAGGAAGGTGGCCTAAGACTCTAAAGATGTAGATATAAGAAGTATTTTGTAATGATAGAAGGCCTACACCTACGTTATATGATGATGAACTAAATGTAAAAGGTGACTCAAGATCCTTCATGGGTGACTTGAGATCCTTAATGAGTTATTCTTATTAACATGTTATGAATTATGATTATAAGAAACTATGCTTTTATGCAAGTATAATATATTACTATGATTATGATTATGATATGTATTCTACGGGCTGATATTCTTAGCACCTAGAGGACTTTGGAATGGGGGCTCGACCTAAGCCTTAGTAGCAGCTTCTAGTCCCTTAAACTATGTTGCCACTATAGGTTGCCTTAATGGACTAACTAATGGATACCATATGGCACTTAATGATTAAAATGATTGGACGGAGTCTACCTTGGCAAGTAGCCTCGCCCCTTCTCGATGTGGGGATCATTAGATTCCATGATATAGCTCGCATGGTCTTAATGTCGGTTACGATTATATCCCACATATGTATATTCTCTTTTATGACCTTGATGATATCAATCATGTCTCTTAATGTTTTGATCATTATGATTTCTCTCATGACCTTACTTATTCTCTTTTATATCATGTTTTATTATTTTGATCATTGCATGGCATGCCTGCATATTTAGTACATTCAAATGTACTAACATATTTGCCTATATTATGATATAATTTAGGGGTTGAAGATCACATTCGTCCTCCATGTAGTTAGAGTTGAGTTGCTATAGTCCACTCTTGGTGAGTCCTCATTTGTCGAGGGCAAGATAATGAATTTCTTTCATATTAAAGACTATTTTCCTTCGTTGAGGGTGAGCTAGGAACTTGTCTTAGCCCCTACCATATTGACTATATAGTGGCTTGTTGGACGTCTTGTGTATTGGTCTATGTTGTCTTTTCACTTGTCTATGATACTTTTGCAAATTTCTCCTAGTCTATTGAGTTGATGCTTATTATGCGTTGTATGTGTTTGTGTATGATATGTCAAGAGGCTTGGTTGGAGCCCTTTGGTATTTCGATCATTGTGTCATGGCTTGACCCTAATTCGGGTTGTGAGATAAACCTATTTAGAGTTTGGACTCTAGTTTAGTGGAAGAATTTGGCAAAAGTCGTATGAGAGGCAGGTTGTGATTTTTTACTCCCTTGAACAAGTTTTTTCATGTAAAATACTTGTGTTTATTTATTTTTGCAATTTAATGTCTTGCATAGTTAATCAAAGAACTTGGTTCTTTGAGTGCTTACCTCACAGTAAAACTAACAATATGTCAAGACCTCTCCATATGCTCTTGATTATCCTACCTTAGCCCTTACTTTTAACTAAGAGGAGTTGTGGGATATGTAAGCATAAGTATTCCTTTTTGATGGACCTAGATATTTTAAGGAATCGGACTATTCTTTTCTCTTTTTCTCCATATTAAGTTTGTTTCTCTGAATTGACGACATCCTAACCATGTATGTATTCTTTGTATGCATATAGTCTTTATAGTACAAGCATTCGATTTTGAAAGAGACAGAGACTCCCATACCTTTATTGTTATATTCCGTATTTTTGCATCTTGGACTATTTGTGAGCTAATGAACATAAATTCAAGTACTTTTAATTTCTAATTTTAAAATGGAATGAATTTTTTGTAAATGACAAGTTATATGGATAATATATGTGAAGTTAAACACAACTCAAGAAGGACCCTTGAGCCAATTCAAAGTGGAAGCCATCAAAACAAAATTATTTTAAATCACATTTTCGGGTGATCTTACTTTGGGAGGCCATAACCCCTTTGGAATTTGGGAATTTGGGAAAACTCTCAATATTAAAGTTGTAGATAATTAAAATATATTTGCAACCATAGGTCGTGGGTCAGAATGTGATATCGGAATAAGAAGATATGGACATTTTAAGTCTGATAGGCCAAACTGAATAGTGGAGATTCGGCCCAACCCGATTCCAACTCGGGTCAGGACCAATACCCACGCCATTAAATTGAATTTTTCAAATTTTACACTAAAACATGTACAAAAATTTCTAGAGAGAGTGAGAGAAGATAACCCTAGAGAGAAATACCAAAATTTACCACAATTGAAGCCCCAAATTTCAAAGTTCATGAAGAGAAAAGTATTGTATGTCGCGTTGCCTTTAATTTGAGATAAAAATCAGCCAAGAAGGAGAAGTATTAATGTGGTTTCTGCACACTTGAGGTAATATTAAAGTCTCTTTTTCATTGTTAAAAAGTTTATTTAGAGTTTTAACGGATTAGAACAGAGAAAATAGCGTTATAAACTCGTTTGGTGATTTGTTGAGATTTATGGGTTAAGGGGTTGTTTTAGGTGGATTAAATGGATGGAATTAGCTAGTGATGATGTATAATAATGGTTGATATTTTTTGATGTTGTTGATGAGTTGTTGTTCTTGAATTTGGAGGAATAAGGTGTATGGAGATTGTAAGTGTTCAAATCTGTGTTTGAGATTGCGTAGCTAGTAGTAATTCTTGAATATCTCATTGTGTAGACCTTTAATTTTAGAAAATAAATATGTTTTGGAAAGATAATACACGTACCTACAACTCTTATGTTTATGTTGGATCCTATATCTGCTGTTATTATGTCAAAAAAAAAGAGGATGAATCATAAGACAAGTTCTGTCCAGATTCTTGATTGAAAAATCCTTCATGTATAACTGTTAGTGTTTTGATGATATCTTTTTGTACAAAATGAGTTTTGAATTGATTATTTTGGATTGAAAACTTAAGACAGATATCTAAGAGTTTCAAGAAGGTCATCAAGTCCAGTTTTGCCATTTTTATTTTCAAAATATAGATATAACTTGAGGTACTCGGCTTTCCGAACTTACTGTTTTGGTAACATAATTCGGGTGGCAACATTCTAGGCTTATTGTCAATTGTTTTATGTCAATATTTTGGATTGTTGATATTACTTGATGATTATATGGCTAGTTTGGAAGTGGGAAAAGTGAGCGGTATAGGGAAGGTATTGTCCAATATTTTTAGAAATAACCTACTAACAATAGAGTACGTTTTATTCCTGTCCATAGCTTAACTATAGTGCTTAACGTTTTAATATAGGTTGAGACAATATTGGGAAACATATACGTATAAACGCTAAAGGTATATAAATCTAACCTTTTTTCTTTTGGCATGATCCATATGAAACAAATGGAAGATGCATGCTTAAATTCCAAAGAAACTCTCATTCATAGATACACTCGGATGGCTAACGTCCTTGATTTCCAGAATTTATATCTTTATGTCTTGACTCATGTGTATGATTCCAGCCATCCTAGTTGGTATAACACATGTTTTGGTATAATTCATATTTTAGTATAATCCATAATTTGTGTAATTCATAATGACAATGGAAGAGTACTTGGAATGACTATTGTCTTGGTTTTCAAATGATGGATTGTTTTGCTCATTCCATTAAATCTCCGATAATGATCAAATTACACAAGGTTGCTAATGATACCCTATTCGTGCATATTATTATTATATTATCCACCGAGTCCTACGATAGATCGGGTATGTTATCATGTATGAATTTCACTACATTATTCATCGAGTCCCTTACTAGAGGGTCGGGTATGTGATATGATAATATGATGTTATGACGCTATGATTATAACACTAAGTCCCATAATGGGCCAGATACGGTATAAATATACACTACTCTATTCACCAATCCCCTTGCTAGAGGGCCGAGTATGGTATATATATACATATGGCGATATAACGATATAATTGTGACACCGAGTCCCATAACGGGTCGAGTACGATATATGATGATGATATGCATAACTTCATTTCATAAGACGTAGGTACAATGATTTATTGATTATGATACTTGTCTCCTGAATCTTTATTTCAGATGTGATCTCCTTTATGATAATTTATGCTTTATATACTCGGTACATATTTCGTACTGATCCCCCTCTCTTTGGGGGGCTGCGTTTCATGCCCGCGGGTACAAATAATCATTTTGGGGATCCACCAACTTAGGATTTCCACTCAGCTGATTTGAAGTGCTCCATCGTTCTGGAGCATAGACTTTTGGTACCAATCTCTTAATGTATATATTTATTTATTTAGGGGTACGGCGGGGTCCTGTCTCATCATATGCTATTGTTAATACTCTTAGAGGTCTGTAGATACATGTGTGGATTTTATATAGATGTTGTCCGGTTGTACTGGTATGACTTATGTTTTAGAATGTTTCCATTCGTAGTGGCAGCCTTGTCGGCTCGCGTTATGTATATAGTGGGGCGTTCGTACATGTAATGACAGCCTTGTCGGCTTACGCACTATACTATCTTATTTTTTTGCTATTATTTTTGACAATTGTGACTCCCCAGGAGACAGGTGGTTTCGGTATACATGTATATGTGATGGTTTTGAGACGACGCTCCGTTCGTATAAATTTCATGTCATATGGATGTTGATCGATTATAGATGACAAATGTATATGAGTGTCCAATTCGGGCACCAGTCACGGCCTACGGGGTTGGATCGTGACATTTATTTTGGTACCTCTTTGTACCCTAATCCTTGTTTGGCACTGCTTTGTGTTTTATGTAAGGACATCATAATTTTTTAGGACCTGATCCATTGATGCTAGACCTTTTTAGTTCTTCTTAGAGAACCTTGTTCTTTTCATATTCATCACAAAAATTAGGTTCCACTTATTTACCACGTCCAAACATGTTCAAACTGCTAATCACTAACCAAATGATTAATTATTAGGGTTAAATGAAGCTAAGGGATCAATTTTCATAATTTAATACACGGACTAGGTTAAAGTCATCAGCAATCAGACAAAGTCAAATTCGAGTCGGATCAAAATTCACAATTGATTTATTTATACGCTAAGAGTTCCAAATCTTTAAAATTACCTCAATTAAACATTCAAACCACCCATTTAATATTCTCTTAAACCTAGAAGAATAAATACAATTTATACCTTCAAAAAGAATACAGATACAATATCTAAGTCTCATGGGTAATAAAGTAAAATAAAAAAATTCAAAATTAGTTAGCTTACCCAACTTAAATGAGATTTTTCCCTTGAAAATTGTACAAAGTCAAAATCCAAAATTCTTGAAATGATGTATTTCTAGGCCCTCTTACGTGATCGTGAAGTATTGTTGTTGCATGGGAAAAATAAAATATGGTGCATCCCATTTAGGTGTGGCAAAATCAAACACAATTTGTCCAAGTTTAACCTGTTCATTTATTAGTTCAACTCATTTAAGCCCATTAAATATTCGGTTGATATATAGTTGATATATTATAATAAAGAAAAAAAATAGTTTTATTGGGTGCTAAAAAGTTATAAAAAAAATAATTGAAAACTTAATAAGAATTGGACAGGTTTGATTATGACCCACATTTCTGTCAATTGCCCAAATCAACCCATTTTGAACTGCTCAAATTCAACTGCCCATTTGACACCTTTAATCCCATTGGGAAGTTTTGGCTCCAAAATTCACCCGAATCTCCCGGGTCCCCATGCCCCTCAAATAAGTCTCAAATGGTAAACATCAGGGGCGGATCCACATGGAACCAAACCCCCTTGTCGAAAAATTGTATTGTTTATGTAGGTTCAAATTTCAATTTTAGCTATATCTATTTAATATTGCATCCCTCAACACAAGACTAATGAGTGTTTCAGCGATAGACTAGCTCAAGTTCCCAATTTTGCCCAAGATTGATTCTTGGTGGGTGCATATTTTTTCTAGCGTTTTTTGCTTCAGGCTTAGACTTGTGAATGTGTATGTCTCCCACTAGCTAACTGGTTGCTATGTCATATGTAGTATGCACCTTCTTTCTAGTTCTTCTTTTAAAAAAAATATTTAAAAAACATTATTATCTTTTCTCTAATTTTTCAAAAAACTGTATTATGATTTTAAAAAAAATAAAATTCTGAAAATTCTCTTATTCAAATTCTCTCTCTATATATATACAAAAGAGAAACTTGGGCCGTTGATGTGGCATGCCTCTAAAGATCGTATTCATATTTATCTTTTTTGTGAATCTTTCAGCTATTTTTCTTATTTTCTTATATTTCACTCCATTAAATAAAACACACAAAAAAGAATAGAATAGTGACGACCTTTCATCACTTCCTCTTCATTTGCGTCCTCTGGCGTCTGTTACTCTTCATTCTCCCCACAAACCTTAACTTTTACTCTTCTTATTCACTCCATTCACACATACCACAACCAGTCCACTACCAGTACTGCTGAACCCATTATTGTTGAAAGTAGAATGCATCGTCTAAACCCACAAATTTGAAGACTACAATTGAAAAGATGTCAAGAATGCTTATCCTAAAACCGCCATTAATCCTGACAAGAGCGGGATTTGAAAACCTTTGGGTTAACCCTTGTGTTTCTTTTCTATCTTTCAAATCTATTGTTCTGTTGCTTCAAGTTTGTTTGATTTTCTTACTTCCTCTTGTCCATGATACACTTGCTTTCTCTCTGGATGTTTATTCTGAGAAAAATAAAATTAACATGATATGATTTTTTAAATGCCCATGAAGTGTTTGAGAAAATGCCCTATATAGAAACATTGCCCTTGACTTTAGAAAATGGCTTCAACATTGTTGCACATATTGGTTCTGATGTATTGTAGCCATTAAATTTTGTTATATATGAAGATTTTTTATGCAAAAGTGCTTAGAAATGAAGCAATTTTTTGTTTTTTTGGTAATAACTGTGAAATATTACCATTGCAACAAGAACCAATTACAGTTCTTGTTGGTTGATGAAAATAAAATGAAGGAAAACATCTAAAAGGGAGAAAAGAACACATGACAGTTCATAGAATTATATAGAATGCCCTCAAAGGAAAAACAAGAGAGCCTCATGCTTTGAAGGCCTATGCAGTGCATTGACATGACATAAACAGGTGTTAGCCTTATTTTGTCTACTTCAAAAAAGACAATTATTTTAGTTATCAATCGCTCACTCAAAATTTATCTCTATTTCATATTTACAAAGGAAGATTAGAGAATGGAGCTTATATTACTGTTTGGTCATTAAATTTGTACAGAAGATAGCCTTCTGGGTCACTACATTGATGGTGGAGCACTAGATGATTCAACTGTCCCCAGATTATCCTCATTTATGAATATATGGAATTTTTTGTGCTTATCTATCAGGTCAGCGATGTAAACCCTTTAGCATAAGCACTGCATGTGTTTTGATTCTTCGTTGATTGTGGAAAAAGTATATGCACATATTGTAGAAATTATTTTTTTTTATATATGAAGATTTTATGCAAAAGTGCTTAGAAATGATGAAAGTTTTTATAAGCCTTTAGAGCATGATATTGGTCAGTCTATAATCATATCAGTTGATTGGTTTGCCTATTGAGCTCACAGTGTTTGCCTCACTGGCATGCACCAGCAAACATTGTCCTCGTGTGAAAATTATCCTCAGTTCCTCGAAACTTTCAGATTTCCAAAGAATCTCAAAGATTTTTGTCAAGGCTTGAAATCTGAGTGAGGGCTCTAGGCAAAAGAATATCTAATTTAGTGTTGGCCATCAGTCGACAAATGATAATAGAGTAGAAGATGTAGAATATGACATATGATACCATGATTAATGGCCAAATAGCCGTGTCGAGAGATGTTTGCAAAAAATTCTAACATTAAACAAATATTACATGTGTTGATAATGACTCAGATAAGTGCAGGTGTTGGTTCAATTTCTGATACCCTCCACTAACTTTTTTAAGAAAGTCCACCTCACATTTTCAGTGCACCCACCATGCTATTAATGGAGATATAAGTAGACAACAATTATTGTGTTGTCCCATGTCAAATGTAATGAAAAAAAATTCTTATGTTTATTTAGGTGTGATCAGTTATCAACATTAATGTTAGTGTGGCATTTTAACATTTAATTAAATTATAATTTTAGCAATTGTCCATGACATTTAATGTCATCTTTATTCTATTTTTCATTAGTGCATAAAAATGTATTTCATTATCATCTTTAGTTAGTGCAAGATTATGCATTACATTATGTATTTTTAATCTAATTATCACTAATAAGTGGTGCACTAAATCATAATGGTGCACTAAATGATCATAATGATAGCATTTCATTATTTTTTCATCTTTGTATGATTTTCTCTCCTATAAATAGAGAGGTCTTCTTTGTTTTGAAATGGAAGATAAGGAAAGAAAACATTGAGTGTATTAAGTTTGTCAAAAAAGAGAGTTCTTATTAGTTGAAGGGAGGTGTTTCTTTTTGTGGAGCTTTAAACTCAACTCTTATCCAGAGTTTGTTGAGTTACATTTTGTGATAAGACTGTTGTATCCTGGAGGAGACAAGTCAAGAGGAATACTGCTGGACCAGTGAAAAGATTTGCTGCAGTGGACTTGAATCTCCTTAAAGAGAGCGAGAGATCCGCGCCTCAGCCAAGAAGAGAATTTATTTTCTTCATTTTATTTTTCAATTGTATTTTGTAATCTTGTAATTTCACCAATAATTAATAACGAGTAAATATCACACCCCTCTCACCCTCCAACCCTAAAGTAGAACTAAATAAAAAGGATAACTCCCTTTCAAATTCATTCTTTACAAGTTGTATTCTTGTACACTTTTTCTTGCTTTTATGACTAAAGTAATTCTTTCATATGTAAGAGTTTGCTCTTAAGATATCATGAGGGACCTTTTGAGGGGAGGAAAAAGAGGAAAAGGAAATCTTGTTAAGTCACTGCTCTTGCTCCATAGAGAGATATATTGTCAGGATCAACCTTTACAAGTGGAGAACTCATGATTTTATAGTACCGTGCCTACACATGCTATGAGGCGTTTGACCTCCTTTGTTGTAGATGAAACTCAAAGATAGCATTTACATTTATTTATTTTCTCTTTTTTTGTTGCAATTTCTCCTCATTCCACGTAAAAAAAAAACAGAAGGAGAGGGAAAAAAAATACCGGTTCAGCTCCTACAAATCATCACATCTTATTAAAATTTTCAATAACTGCCAGCCTGAAAGATTGTCCTCCTTATAACCTGCCTCCTCAACAGAGGAGTGCAAAATAATGACCGGCAGTCCCCTCACTTCCTGCCCCCTCTCCTTTTTCTTTTCCCTTTTCACTTGAGAGTTGTATTTAATTGCCTTTATTGTTTGCACATCTGGTTGTTGGATTTTGATTTCTTGATTTGTAAGAATTTTTCCTTTTGGACTTCCTTTAGTACACAATTCACTGTTTTACTGATGGTCGGTGTTTTTGTTAATTGTATTGCTTGCTACTTTGTTGTTCAAATTCATCTGATTAATTTGCTTAACTGAAACACTGATTGCCTAATGCTCGCTTTGAATTACTCTTTCCAGGTTTTAATATTTGCTCTACCAAGTCTTGGTTCTCTCCTTCAACAACAATATGGAAAGCTAATTTCACCCAAATGTGCTTTGTTCTTCAACTGGTCTTTTGAAATTAGTATATTTATTCTAGTGAAGCACTTCACCTATTGGTAGGAGTAAGGTCTGCGTACACTCTATCCTCCCCATATCCTACGTTGTGGGATTTCACTGGGTTGTTGTTGTTGTTTGCCATAGAGATATGGGAGTGTAGAATGAGGATCTACAAAGATCACTCTTGCAACTTCTAATGCTTCCTTTATACTTGAGGTATTATTTTCTTCTAATATTTTTCAGTTATTGTGTATTGGGATTTTAAATATAACGAGGGAAAAATTAAAAGTGGAGGCATTATAAGCATGTGCCAACAACTTGATATGATTCAATAAATCTTACTTAGACAGGACCTGCAGATATGGAGGTCAAGGGCAGAACAAGGGCCTACAAACACATATGGCTTGGTCAAAAGTCTAAGAGACTTATCGTTGTAATCATCAACAACATAATTATAAGCATGTATTGAACTTTTACCTGAAAATAAACGGTCACCACTGCTTTTAAGGAGAAACATCCCTTGGAAACTTATAGCCTTCTGTTATTAAGGGGAAGAACCCCAAAAGTTTTTCATTCATCTTTTCTCTGTGAAGAGAACCTCAATGAAATTTCAGCTCTTTTTTCTCAGGTATAGGAACCACAACATATAAATATGCGTTGTGCGGACCATTGTTTATATTAAATCATATCTACAATGATCTGAATAGTTCAATACCAGTTTAATATTGCTTCAAAACTTATCTCTTCATACTATTTTAATTTGTTAATACATATGAAAGTTTGACAGCATGTCTTTGAAGCTTTCTTTCCTAGATGCATCTGCATCATCTCTTCATTTTCATGACATTGTAGCCCTGAGAGAATCTAGGTTGGGGAGTATTTGATTTGCTATATAGTTTCTCGAAATGCTTAATTAATCCTTAGAGATATTATTATATTTGGTTCCCTTCTTGATCTTCTTCTTTACTCCTACAGGCTGATGGAGATGGAGATGGAAGTTAAATTACAGAGAATTTGTCTCTAGCTGTATCTGTTCATCTTATAAAGATGGCAAATGATGAGCTCACGTTTTCACTTTCTGAAAAAAATCACAGTGGCTACATAGAGATTGAGGAGCTGTGCAGTACCTGCCTTGAGTGATGAGGATGGTGGCAACATTGAGGAAGTCATCAATGCCATTATGCGTGACGTTGACACTGATATAAGGTCAGTATTTGCATATATCTACCGGATTTCATACTTAGTGCATATACTTCTCTTTCAAATGTATTTTTGATTGCCTTTGGAGCTATACAATTTAGTTGACAAAGGTATTTTTACATCTTCAATTTTACAAATGTCTCTTTGATTGATCTGTTCAGATCAACATGTAGCCAAAAGTCTAGCTATCCGCCTGTGGTTAGAATCTCTTTCTCTCATTAGAAGATCCGTCTTTTCTTGTTTTCCCCTAAACTCGAAACGAGCAATAAATGCTTTCGGACAATGGAACTGGAGTTGTAACAATGTGCCCCAGTTAAACAAACAAAAACAGCATATAGACGAATGTAACTGCCTGTCTTCTTGATCTTCTTCTTTTAATCTCAACTGATTGCTATGGTCACATTTCTTCTTCCTGTAGTTTACGGCACGAGAATGAAAATGGGCATAGTGTTTGCAGCAAATCATCTTGTAAGCTCTGCCAAATGATTCATTTCTCTTTCTTAAAAGGTATTGCTTTTATTTTTCTAACAAAGTATTGTAGTAACTGTTTAATGCTAAAATACTGACTATCATAGCTTTCTTGGTCTATTGGGTTTTCTAATTTGAATTTTGTGTTTATTCCGAAAAGTCGTTGGTTCATCTACTGAAGAGAAGTACATCGACTACATTCAAAAAATGTCTTTTACAAAAGTAGCAAACAAGAACGACCTTCAAAAAGGTGTAGTTTCTCGAAATGGAGTCTCTCTGTTTGTCTTGGTAGTATTTCTGCTGAAATGCTCTTTACCACCACATAAAGTTATTGACTTTGAAGAAACAGTACATTCAGGTGTTATTCCCTTTGTGAATTTGACATTTTTTTGTATCTTCACTTTAGCAGTCTATTTTGGATTAGACCAAGTTGAAAGTTGCATTGTTACATTTTATTTCACACGACAGAATCAAAATTGAACATTATCATTATGAGTGACAAAGAATCACTATTATCAATGGTTCTTACCATTATCCGCTAAATTGAAATCTATGCAATAGAAGTAAAAGCTCGCTTGATGTAATATGTGGTGCTAAGGCGTCTTATTATGATCGGGGGCCTAAAGGATCCCACTACCGAGCCGGTCTGGACAAGATGCAGGGTAAGACTCTTTTTTGATATTAAACTGTGAATCGAAAAGTTACTTTATTTTCTTCCGAATATTATGCTTGGTTAGGTGGAATACCTTCCTTGTCCTGAATCTTGGCCTTGACGTTGTCAATGGTATCGTATCGCTCCATTCAACTTCAAGGGTTATTGGTCTTCCCCGTTGGAGTTTTCGGGGTGATCTGCATATCTTAGAGACTCCTACATCTTATCTCTCTAATGTGACCCTTCTGCTATAGGTTCGGCTTATGTGATTGTGGTAAGTATTTGGTCTCTCCTTTCTTGTCTTAAATCTTAATTATAGAAGCGCCAAAAATTGTGTACTCTCTGCATCACATATAACTTTTCATATCATAAGTAATGGTGTCTTAAATTTGAACTCCCTCCATTTCAATTTCTTTATCTTTACTTTTTAGTTCATTTAAAAAAATTACTACTACCTTTTTTTTTTTACAGTTCTTCAATTCTAACTTTCTACATCACATTTAACACCACAAGAGTAAATGCACCTCTCTTAGGCCATTATCTTTTCCTAATTTTTTTAAATTTTCCCCTTACTCTTGGTCTAAAATATCCAGAAAATTAAAGATACCTAATTTATCTCTCTTCTAACTATTACTGTAATTATTTACTATTAGTATTGTTGTAAGCTAGTGATGGAAACCCTACAAGTTAGAAAATCAAATATATCTACTGTTGAAATGTACTAATGGTGGAAGCAACTAAGAGGTTTGATTTGTGAGGCAGTGGGTACAATGGATAGTGGCAGTCACAGAGAAATCAAGTAGTCCTTTTTATTCAAAACAGTGCGTCTCGTTACCCACTATATACACTGAATATTTAAGCACAAAATACTCTTGTCATACCATGGAAGAAGTAAAATACAGAAGAAAACTCAAAGTAGAATGTCAATGAATAGACTAATTCTCTTCTTAAAATATGAGTACTTATCATACTATTATTTCAGATGCTTTTAACATTCACTTGGGTCCAACCAATTGAGAGGATTGTAAATTGATAACTATGGACAGGTTGATGAATCTATGGTAATAGCAGAGACTCCAACTCTTCCTCCTCTTACCTTCGGTACTTCTTTTTATGGAAGGACACACATTGAATGTATTTTGGTGTCTATAGCATATTTGATATTTCATGTTCAAAAGTTTAACTTATAGTACAAGACAACAGGCAATTAAATTTGATTGCCTTGGCTACAACCTTTTAGTACGTCTCACAGTTATTAGCATGTTTTTTAGAATTTTCCTTTTGTATTTATGTGTAATGAAGACATGAAGCTACATTTTTTTTGCATGTGTATTAGTGGATGCTGGTTTTTTTAATTAATTGATGAAGAATTTGATATAAATAAGTTACCTCCCTGTTGAATAATCTTCATGTTGACTGACATTTTTGTTCCTGTTAAGTTTATTTTGGGACTTTGAAGCTTTTTTCCTTGATATGATTAGTTTTATCGTTTTATGTCGAGGTGTTGTGTCAATTCTTTCTTTAATGCACTCTGTCGTATCTTTAATGTTCTTCTACAATATTTTGCTCTTATAGAGTTCCTTGGTGTCATATTCTTTCTTCTTTCAATGTGAATTTTGAAAAGACATGGGAATCAAAATAAGACAACTAAATTAGGATTGAAAGAAACTTTTAATAAACAAGAATTCCATACTAATACAATGTAGATATTTTGATTAATAATATCTTTTTGTTGTGTTACCCCGCGCGAAGCGCAAATAATTTCACTAGTATTTAGTAATAATTCAATCAAGAAATTGATTTCAAATTAACCATTACAATATATTTAATAAATTTTTTAACTAAACAATTAAATTTAGATAAAAATTATTGAATTGCCGTGTAGTTCTTTCGAGAAAGTGATTAAAGGGTCATTTGAATATTAATGGTTGAGAAAATGGATATAAACTTGTTCATTTATGATCTGCCGTTCATATCTAATTCGATCTGTTCATTTGTAAATATGATTAACATGCTTATTTTTTTTCAAAATTACTGAACGAAAATCTTGCATGCTAAAGCTGACATGTACAAAGTCTTGAATCCTAAAATGTGGCGTTAGAACTCAAAATTTAGAGTCGAATAGTTACAAATGGAGATGACTAGACCTGGTTCACGATAATAGTAATGGCATATTTATGCTTTCATGAGTAACTATATGCAAAATATTCTGAAGCTAACATGTACTACGGCATATAGAGTGGAAGTGTTCGATTCTTTTACAATTTTCAGTATGTAGTTTTCATTAGACCAGTGCTTTGTAATATGCGTCTATAACAATAACATAATCAGTGTTGTTTAGGGCAATCTATGAGCTCTAAAGTGAAACTTTAAGATTTTTGCGATTATTATTTTCTCATGTTTAATCGACAATTTTGTTATAGTTGTTAATAAAAATTACTACGTACTTTGCCTAGTGGTATTTTAGTTTCCAGAAAAAAAGAATAATCAAAATCTTTTTAAACTAATAAAGAGGCGTTGGAGACTGGATTTGATGGTACCACTCGTTCCAACACTTAAGACTTCACTATCTTTAGACATTTTGTAGTGTGCTCTTGCTTCAATAATAATACAACACATATTATGTGGATCCCTCATTAATTAAAGCCAATTTGTTGCTTATTTTATAATAAACCTTGAACAATGTTATGAATCTGATGATGATGAACAACATACTTGAAGTGTAATTTTATCAGTAGAGTCTAAAAAAGGTGATGTGTATGTAGCTTTATTTTTACTTTTATGAAAGTAGAGAAGTTTTTGACACCTTTATCTCAAATAAAGAATATCAAATTCTTATTTAAAACCATCTCATATCAAAACCTAGCAGCTAGGGGTGTTCACGGTTTGGATAAAAATCAATTCAAATTGAAAAATCGAACCAAACCGAATTTATTTGAATTTGGTTTGGTTTTAGATTTTTAAAAATCGATAGTATTTGATTTGGTTTTGATTTGATCGGAAAAAAAAAGAAATAATCGAATCGAACCGATAAATTATATACATATATTTTTTTTTTATACATACACAATATATTCTTTTTATAAACAATTTTAAAGAACTTACATATATTTTCATCAAAATTTATTTTTAATCTATTTATAAAAGAAAAAATGTCCAAGACAAGAACATTTATCTCATGGCTTCGTGTATATGAGGGTCTATGACAATTTTTGGTGGGACTAGAAAATGTCAGGCCAAAATGGTGAATTTTGAAGCTTTATTCACAGTAAATTTAGTGATCGAAAGTTCTATAATGTCAATCGTTCCAACTATTTTTCGTTTTGAATGGATTGTTGTCAATTTTTTTCCGTTTAGATTGAATTTTTTTTATATGGTTAACAATCAAATAACTGAACAAAATCGAACCCAAACCAATAACAACCAAATCAATAAACGTATATTATATTTGATTTGATTTGATTTTGAGAATTTAAAAACTGGTTAAGGTAGTTTAATTTTTGTTTTGACCAACAACCAACCTGCAAACACCCCTACTTCAGCTATACTATCATATGCCACATGAATCACAAATACTAGGTAAATTTCAAAAATTTCCCTTCAAGGGTGCCTTTGGTAGTTCGTAGGTAGAAAACGTTTTTACAATTTTCCAACACTTGGTCAATAAGAATTAAAAAAATATTTTTCCTTGAAAAAAAATGAAAATTGGCCTCCCTAACGAAAAGAGGAAGAACAAATTACACAAGCACAATGATTTGTGTCCTCTTCACCATCCAACACACTTCATTTCATTATTTTCTCAAATATACGTTTCCATTCGTATGATATTCATAAAGTGAAACATTCAAGGAAGAGATGTAGGATAATTTTCAGAAGTACTCTTACAATAAAACTATAAAACGTCTTTCTCAAGGAGAATGTAAAAGAACTTAAGATAGGTAATATAGACAGGAAAGTACTTCTACTCTAGCAATTTATATAATGGCATTTTAGGAATTTAAAGCTACTGTTTGCCAATTGATACAAACAAACGTACCAACAGTTATTACATCTAATAAGTAATATCGAACAAAAGGAAGCAACTCATTGCATCGGAACAAAGAAAAGGACAGACATATATAGAAAACATTCAGCTTCAAGCACACTAACACCTAACACCCTTTATCGACCGCCTGGTAGTCACCAGATGCTGATGGAGTTGTGCACTAGATTAGCTCAGCTCGGAAAAAAAGTGGTTGTTACACATTGTTCAAAAAAGAAAGGTGTATCTTGAACTACGAGTAGTTGGAGTACATAATAACAAGTAGAATCTACTCAAAATAGTGGAAGACGCCGATCACGGTTCCACAACCATCCCTGCCTTGGACAGCACAGGTTAAGAGTAGTAAGTGCTCCTTTAAGAACATGAAATTACAAGTGTCCTTGAAGTATTCACTTTTCTTCTCCTCCAACATCATTCCACAATAAGAGCACCCCAATTGCAATAGAACAGCATGAGACTAGAAAATCAGGTTTAGCAGAGACAGCAGGACGTTCAAATTAATTAAAATTCGTCATCTTTAAAGTTTACAGCAAGATTCCAGTAATGAGGAACCCCAGCATCAACAAAAACTTTACGAGCAGCAGCTTCAGTCCTGCAGTCAAAAACAAAAAACCTATGGAAGCTTGATTTTGCAACACTACCTTGCCAGACCAACACACACTTGTTGAGAGGCTTATCTTCATCTTCACCTTCACCTTCACCTTCACCTTCATCATCTTCTTTCTTACCAGCAGCTGCCCAATCAATTCTCCTAAGCATAAGTTTCCCATATCGCTTGATTGATTTTTTCCCACCTTCAACAACAACAACACTAATACCTCCTGAGATCACTGCACACCCAGTCAAACGATTCTCCTGAGCGTTAACATCCACCTTGAAGCGGGTTTGTGGGTGGGAGAGGTCATTAATTTTATATACTGAAACAATACTCTCTGGAGCGATATTTGAGTCATCAAAAAGTTTCCTCTCTTTCTTCTCTCGACGCTCATCAGGAGTAAGCTTACGAGCAATATTCCTGTCCACATGAGCCTGCTCACGCTCAGCAGCAGCACTTCTAATCTCCATTTCAAGCTTTGTAGGATCCTGTGTGGCTTCTGAGCCAAGAACTTTCATTAGATTGCTCATTTTAACTTTCGGCTTTGGTGGTTCTACCAGGCCTTGTCGTATCATTTCTTGTCTTTCTTTCTCTCTGGCCAATCTTCGCTGGGTTCGAAGTTTCTTTTGCTCCTTTTTGGTTAGTTTCAACGGTTGGGGAGGAGGTGGAGCTGGTTCAGCAGGAGGCTCAATAGGGCGAGGGTGTTCAACATATATGGTGATCTTTTCAATCTTCAACTGCTCATTAGTTACATTACCATCAACTATATCACCATAAGAACCAGATCGTAACAGAGGAGCATCCCTGGAAGTTCAAGACAAGAAAATAAGGGCAAGCACAAAAGAAACAGTAATTTCAAGGAAAAACAGACTGTTACAAAAAAAAAAAAAAAAAAAAAAAAAAAAAAAAAAAAAAAAAAAAACTTAACCTCTAGTCAACATTTCATTATTTTCAGCTCCAGAAGTTTATAGCAGGTTAAGCATACGTAAAAGATAGAGCAAACCAAAGAAGCTTGCAACATCACAAGTATATCACAATCCACATTACAGGTACTCATGCAGAGAGTTCTGCAGAAAGATATTGCCAGAGGGAGGGAGGTGGAGTAATTTGATGTGGAGAGGTTGCATAATGCATGTTCTTTCTGTACTCCTTGTCTTGGTGAATCATAGAGAGACGGATCACTGAAGCACATCAGGATCTACCACATACCAAGTTGCTCTCATTTTACAGTTAATATCAAGACCACCAGTTCAAGCTCCCAAGCCACACTGTGGCCCCAACAATGAGAACTCAGGAGACATACTTTGTGTACTAGAAAGCAAAACGATATTCACATTGAAAAACATTTAGATCAACTTACCACCACTCAACTTCAGGAATAGGTTCCTTCTGTTTTTCCTTGGCGATAACCCTTTCCGATACCTCAATGAGATTCGGATTTATGTCAGGCTCTGCTTTAGCCTTGGTCAACTGTGCTTGCTTTGCCTTTAGCTCTTTGGCTCTTGCTTCACCAAATTGGCTCTAAAGACAAATGTTGCAACATGATCAAAACAAGTTAGGAAGCGACAAGAACAGAGAAGGGAGTACTTAAGTTAAACAAAAAACAGCAGCAGCAACCATAAAAAAGGGCAGAGCCCGGTGCAGGAAGTATGTGGTGCTCACGCAGGACTCAAGGAAGGGTCGCAACCCAACAGCAGCAGCAACCATGACAAGAAAAATTCAGTACCTTTAACTTGATTATTTCTGCATCTCTGGACCATTTGCCTTCCTCCACAAACTGAAATGTCATCCTCTTGGGCCTCAAAATTTTGTTCTTGTCAATGCCCATGCTTGGATCAAAATGGGGATTTTTCTCAGGATCAACCTCAAGTTCAGGTTTGAGAATTTGAAATGCTTCTTGTTTCTTTTTATTGATGTTCACCTGCACATATGCTCCAGGTTAAACACAGAAATTCAAATAAAATATGACTAAGGGAAGCCAGAACAAAAATGAGCCATACCTTAAGGGTGCTAGATGGCTTAGGCATATTGACAATATTTCCCTGCTCATCGATTTCCCTGCCTAGGGCATCCAATCGAAGAACAGGGGCTTTTGCAGGCTTTGGCTGAAGGGTAACCTCTGGTGGCATTTGCCCTGGAAACATGTTAATGAGGGGAGCAAATTCTGGGTCCTGTCGGAATCCCATCTTAGAAGCAAGCTCTTGTGCACGCTTTACCGCTTCATACTTTTGTGCTGTGAGCCCCACAAGATGAGGCAAACCACTGGGTGGTGGATTTGATGTGCTTGGTGCTGAACCAGGTGTTAGCAATACCCCTGCATCAGAAGATGCAACTGGAGTGGGAAAAATCGCTGCATTAGCTGAAGGTTGAAGGCTCTCCTTGGCTCCCACCTGTGGAAGTCCCTCTCTAGTAAAGTTGGGGCCCTTATTCTTGTTTAGCTACATGATAAAAATGAGCACAGTTACAAAGACTATGATATGTTTATAGCAAAGTGGAAACTGTAATCTTCCGTTTATATCCTTTTGCTCTCCCACCCCCCGAAACCATCCTCGGGCAAAGGAACCACATGGGGAGCAAAAGAGATCCAACAACCAAAAAGAAAAACAATATGCAAAACAGAAATGGGATAGATAATCATATGTAGCAACTTACTGCAGGTATCTTCTTAAGCTTTTCAGCCAACTCCTTTCGCATTTGTAAAGCTCTCTTCGCTTTTGCTAAAGCATCAAGAGATAAGCTCCCACTCTTGCCAGCACCAGAAGCTGTCCCATCTGTACTAGATTTCCCAGGAATCTGATGAGATCCATTAATATTAACTCCCTTATTTTCATTTGTTCTTAAACCGCCAGAGATCCTTATAACCCAACAATTTAAAGCGAAATTCTTTTTGATCTTAAACCGCATCTGACCCATTCTCGACCCATTTTATCACGGGTTGGAAATGGGTTCACCCATATTAACCCATAATTTAAATGGGCGGGTTGATTACGGGCAGTCGGGTTAGACAAATTTGGGTAAAATTGCCACAGCTCGACGCACCATAAATAGTGTATAAGAAACATAACATACAAGAACACATGATAACAATATATTCAGAAAACAGGTCAGAATAAGGGCATCATGGGGATTAAAAAACAGATAGTAAAGAAGGTTAATATATGAGGGTAGTCTTGCACTTGAGGTCTGCACTTGAAGTTTAAAAAGTTGTCTAATTTCAATCATGCCCCAAAGCTATCCATCAAATGTCGAGAATAAAAGATAGTAGCTCTCAACACTGAGAACATCATTGTGTGAAGGCGTAACATAACAACAACAACAACAACGTAGTGAAATCCCACAATGTGGGTTCTGAGGAGGGTAGAGTGTACGCAGAGCTTACTCTTACCAAGGTAGGAAGGCGTAACATAAGTAATATTTAAACTATACAAACAACCCATACAACATCATGAAAAGAAATATAGTCATCTAATAAGCAAGACTTGCATAAAATACATAAAACAAGCCAGCATCCAAGAGATCAATGAAGTTGGACTGTCAACCATGGTTTGAATGTCTAAGGTGAAAAGGTTAAGCAATATTTTTTCCTCATCTGTCCGAGCCCTAGTGGACATTTTAGGGAATACAATTACTGGAGCAAGTACCATGTGGAATAGCTGAGGTGAACACCACAGTTGGTATAAATATATATGGGAGCAAGAAATAAGCAAAATAACTCAAAAATGATGAACAATATGCATTAGGTAACACACCTTAGCAATGGAACCAACAGCCTCATCCTGGACATGATCAGTTGGCTCCTCCTTTGTCTCTTTCTTGGAAGTTGTAATTTCAAATCCACCTCTCCTCCTTTCTTCATCAACTTCCACATCCTCCTCCTTTGCTTTATCCTCAAACCTCCTCCTCTCTCTTCTCTCCTCATCCTTATCCCTCCAATCTCCATCATCAACTCTCTGCTTATCCCTACCATTCTCATCCTCAGTCCTCCTCTTCTCCTTCTTGTTGTCAGAAACTCTAGCTCTCTTGTCATCCGCATTGCTTCTATCCGCACTTTCTGCTCGGTCTTTCCTCTTATGCGAATGCTTTTTCTCCACGGATTCCTCCTTTCTATCGTGATAATGAGCTCTTTCTCGGCTCCCCTCTCTCTCAGATCGGTGGTGGCCGTCTTCGGATCGATGCTTCGAACGATGGTGATGATGGCGATGATCATCTTCATAGTGCTTATCCTTGGAGCTACGGTGTTTGTCTCTGTAATCCCTACTTGATTTGTCTTTCTCAGAAGCTCTATCCATGTCGGGGCCTTCACTGAGATTTCGGAAAGCCTATTGTTTTGTTCCTATTTCTACTTTGTAGTTCGCTGCAGAAGAGAGAGACAGCAAGAGATCTTGGATACGATTAGGGCACAAACGTACAGTTTATCTGATCCGGCGGGTCGGGTTTTAAGAACCACTTCACATAACATTTCTTTTCTTTTCTTTTAATAAAAAAGAGTAAGTGTTCCTATTATATTTCAAAATCGGCTAAAAAACCAAAAGTATAAAAATGAGTAACAACAACAACAATTCGGTGAAATTTCATAACGTGGGTCTGAGAAAGATAAAGTGTATGTAAAATTTACTCCTACCAAGGTAGGATAGTTGTTTCTGAGAGACTCTCGGCTCAATAGAATCATAAAAAAAGGTTAGATAATATATATATATATATCAAAAATCTCTAAATTTGACAACAAAACTTATTTTAGTACTGAACTACAAGAGCATTTATTTATCCCCTAATCTCATTTCAAATGAATTTAATATCACCATAAGATTATAATACAAATCTCACAATAACAAGTGCATTTCACACGCTCCATGTCATCGATACGTCAGATTCACGTAAAAAATTGTCTAAATTTTGATTTTTTTTAAAAAAATTTATTCACAATTTTATAAAGAAAAATAAATAGTAAAAACTAAGAATTAATCCAAGATTTAAAAAAATCTCAAAAAAGAATCAAACTTCATTGAAAGATTGATCCAAGATTCTCAAAATCATTATCACAAAAAAAAATTCAAATTTTAAGACACATTATCAAAATAAATAAAAATAATAACTGAAAATTTAATTTGAGATGAAGATATTATAGATTTTTTATTTTAAAAAAAAATTCAAGTTCATCCCAATCAATAAATTAACACTGCCGAAATTAATAATCTTAACGAAAAGTGTAGGCGTTAGCTTCCAAAATTAATATTTTTATTAATTGTTCCCTGTTAGATTTTAGTTTTTCCAATAGCTCTCTACGATGGCGATGAACAAAGAAGGTGATAAAGTTCGAAGAAGAAGAAAGGGGTGAGGAATGTGGCGGCTGCGGGTCGCGAGTTCAAAGATGGAAAAAGAGGATGGGGTGGGGGGTTCAAAGAAGGAGAAAGGGTGTGGGGGTGAGGAATTTTGAAGAAGGAGAAAGAGGGTGGGTGTTTGAAGAAGAAGTAGGGGGTGGTGAGGTGTGAGGAAGAAAGAGGGGTCTTTCCTTATTCGCTAGAAAAAAAGGGCTCAGTTATTTTTTATTTTTTACGCATTTTTTTTTTGTTTTTATCTGTCCCGTCAGCTGTTTGGTGCATTTAAATTCACTTCAAATAAAATTAGGGGGTAAATAAACGTCCATATAGTTAAATATTCTCTATACATCCTCAATTAAGAATATTCTTCTTTTAAAAAAATTAAAGGTGAGACCCAAATATCTCATATTATCTATTTGTATCTCTATATTAAAAGCGTGAAAGTCTTTAAAAATATTAAATAAATTTTTTATCATTCATTAAAAAACTATACAATAAGCAAAAATGTTATTTACTATTTTTTAAAACTATTATTTTATTATTTGAGTAAAAATAAAATTTCTAATGACCAAAAAAAAAAGAACAAGTAGGTTATTTAAGATAAAAGTCTCCTAAAACTAATTTCATCCTAAGACTTGTTGGTAAAGGTAGAAAATTTTTAAGGTAGAATCAGTCTCTAAAATAAATTGTTTTCGAAGATAAATTTTTAAGGTTAAATAACAAGGAAAAAGGTTCTAGTACTAAACTTCTAATATTTATGGAAAATAAAAAAATAAAAATTAAAAAATTGGACTTTTATAAATTGAGAATCATTCCTCTTTATAATAGTACAATAACATCTTTTTTTAATTAAAATATTAGGCAAAGCCCATTTATTAATCACGAAAAAGAATATTAATTGGCTCGGGCCCAAAAGTGACCTAAGTCCAAAACAAACAAACACAAACAAAAAGAAAGGAAAGTGCATAAATCTTAAAATCTAATGTTGTCTTCTCCAGCGCTGACTTCATCTTCATTGACGAGCTTCGTTGTGGGTTTTTCTTCGTCGTCACTCCATACATCATCTCAATGAGCTGGAGTGAATTACATCTACCTGTTTTACATCTCACAAATGTCATGGATATCTAAACCTTGCAAGAAGTATAGTGTAATGACCTGTTAGGTCATTTTGAGAATAAGTTCTCTCTCTATTTTCATAAAAGACTCTTTTCATGAATTTAAATTTGAAATTTTGGACTATTTGATAACTACAGTTATTTAGTTGACGAATAATTTTAAAGAATTAATTTAATTGTTGGGCTAAATTGATAATTTATTTAATACTCTATATCACTTGTCTCATATTTATTAAAATAAGTTAGTAGGATTTGTCAGTTTTAGTACATAATTTGGAAAAGGGAAAAAAAAAAGATTAGGCGAGAAGACATACCTATACGACAACTAAAAGTGAAGCAGCCGTGAGTTTCTTCAGGTACAGTTCCTTGTTAACACTAATTTTGAAAAGATTTAATTGTATGTAGTATTATCAAATAGTGACTACTCATGATTTTATATTGTTATGAGAAGGAATCAAAGTGCGGTAATTTCTTTGATATTAAATTGATTATGGGGGAAAGTTTTTCAAGTGAGAAATCATTACATAATTATGAGTAATCATTGAACAATAGTATATAGGAGTATAAGATGGATCTTAGGTTCTGCATTTTTGTTCACTCATGGAATTGACGTACTATTTTTTTAATCTTCGATATTTTTCTAATTTTCTTGTATATAATTAACATATTATGATTCAAGTTTTGAAAATATTGATATAGGTATTAAATATTAGGTGTATTGTGTTATATGAATTTCATTGGATTTATGATGTTTGGAGGAATTGAGACCTAACCCTACACTTGATATTTAGGATTTAATTATAGATTTGGGTAAGTTTTTGAGTCTGGGATAGACATATAGTGATATGAGTATTGTTTGTTTCGAAATTTTATTGTGATTATTTATTTGATTAGATTGTGGTGTTTCAGATACCGTTCAAAAGGGGAAGGCTCAAGTGGTTGATTGATCGTATTTGATTAACGCAAGTGAACTTTTAAAATTCTATTAAATCTTGTAAAATTCCTGAATTTCCTTTCTTTTGTGTGTGTGTTGGGGAGTAATAGAAAAGAGTTTGTGGACTGTTTCTTACATGAATCAATCTAAGTTAAAAGACGGGGTTAACAAAAAGGCAATGTGTGCTAATCTTGTGATACGAGAGTGTGATGTCGAGGTCATTTTTGGTGAGAGTGTGATGCCAAGGCCATTTTCAATGAGAGTGTGATCCCGAGGTCATTGCCGGAAGAGTGTGATGCCAAGGTCATTTCCAGCGAGAATGTGATGTCGAGTTCAATATCGGCGAGAGTATATTGCTGAGTTTATTTTCGAAGAAAGTGTGATGCCGATGTCATTTCCGGCGAGAGTGATGCCAAGGTCATTATCGACGAATGTGAATGATGCTCTATCATTGATTGTGTATGAGCATCCTTGCATACTTATTTATGGTGTATTGACTCTTGTATTTGATTCGTGTGATACTTGTGATTTCTATCTTGTGATGACTTAGCTGTGATTGTGGTATATATTTGAATTGTGTATTGTGAAATCTAGGTTGGACTAATTTTCTGTGCAGGTTGTAGCTATGGAGGTTTGGTTGGGATGAAAGGAGTTTTTGAATTCTATTAGCTTTAACCTGTTTTGTTAGTTGACTTGTTGAGTACCGTGTGGTTTGGTACTCACTCCTTACTTCTATACTTGTGTAGGTTTCGAGTCCAGAGTGTGAGTAGTTTCCTTTTCTTGTTCAGTCGAGGCTTATAGGAGACGTCAAGAGGTAGTTGTTTGATGTCCGGCTAACTCTCTTGTTCCTTCTATTATGCTTTATTCTATGTCACGACCTAACCCCGTAGGCTGTGACTAGCGTCCGACCTGGACCTTCGTATACATATCTATCGGCTGTGGTCAAGTCGAACTATGAACAATGTGATACCTTACATAAGAACCCCAATGGTTCATACATTTTCATATACATATAGCCTCTTTCATTTGTCTCATGATGAGTTACATTAATCATATCATGAAAGGCACGCAAGCCGACAAGACTGCCATAACATATTAACATTTACAACACATCATATGGACACAGCTGAACAAAACTTACATATAACCTACACACATATGTCTACAGACCTCTAAAAGTATCAACGGTATCATATGGCGGGACAGGGCCCCCGTCGTACCCCTGAATCAACGAACATATACATCAACAGGACAATACCAACAGTTTAGGCTCCGGTACAATGGAGCACTTCTGAAATCACTGAGTGGAAATCCTAAGCTGACGGATCCCCAAATCACGTGTCTGTACCTGCGGGCATGAAATGCTTCCCCCCAAAGATAGGGGGTCAGTACGACATATGTACTGAGTATATAAAGCATAACATATCATAAATAGGATCACCTCTGAAAGAAGGATTCAGGAGACAAGTATAATAACCAATAAATTACCGTACCTGCATCTTGTGTAGTGAAATCATGCATATCATTATCATGTACCGTACCCGCTCTATTTTAGGACTCGGTGTTATAATTATGTCATGATACCATCATATGTCTATATATCGTACCCGGCCCCCCAGCAAGGGACTCGGTGAATAGAGTAGTGCACACTTATGCCTGTGCTTTATGAAGTAAAATCATGCATGCTCATATCATATATCATTTCCGGTCCATTATGGACTAGGTGAAACATCTAGGACCCATCCAGGGGCCCGGCGCCATCATCACATCATCATGTCATTAGATCATCATATATATATATGCGGAGGAACGTACGGCCTGATCCCTATATAGTAAAATAATGCCGAGGTACGTATGGCCCGATCCATATGGGACTCAGTGAATAATGTAGTAAAATTGAGCACGATAACATATCTGTCTCGGGACTCGGTGAAATATGTGTTACAGTACACACGAGCAGAGTAGTGAGAAATAATATACAATTTAAATCATTATCTGAGACTCAATGAAGTAAACCAAGTGAGCCATCACTTGAAGATCAGGGTAAGAATTATCTGAGGTACCCTCTAGATGTTACTAGGGATAATATCAAATGGAGCCTCAGGAATTATAGACATGAAAATGCTAAGCGGCTTACGGAATCAGAGACATTTTTCATCATAGAGTCTTTAGGGATAGAAGCTTATACATCCCATTACTATTCAACATATAGAAGACTCGAGAGTAGTAGCTCAACTACTTTAAGACTTTTAACATTCAGAAGTGAACACAAGTCATGATTTATACTCGAAACTCATGAATGGAATTACCCTCAAAGCGCATATTACATTTCACTTATATCTAAGACATGCCAAAGAAAATAAGAAATAGGCTTTACATACTTATTACTTTCCTTCATATAGAAGACTTGAGAGGCAATAACTCAATTATCACAGGAGTTCTAACATCAAGAAGTAGATAAGGATCATAAGTCATACTTGGAACTTTATGAATGGAATTATTCCCACATTTCATATACAACCCACTTATGTCTAAGACATGCCAAGAGAAAGGAAGGATAGCTTTACATACCTTTGGTGGACCAACCGCAACCAAGCCTGCTTTGTTACTCCCTTAACCTATTTAACACGAAGATAACATTATCATTAAGAACCTTTGACCTCCCAGCTTCTAAATCTACAACCAATTATCCTTAGGAATCACTTCCTTGTTCACGTTTTTTGACTAGTATGTCGACTAGTTGAGAAGTTATCAGAAATCGGGCAGCATGTCCCCTATATAACTTGCCCAATCCAAACTTCCATTTAACCTTCAATCAACGTATTCATACCAACAACAATAACCACTATCCATATACAATTAAACTAATTCAACATTAGCCAAAATAAGTCCCAAACAGTCCACCTAAAGCCATGACTTCCGAAATACGATTTTCGGCCTTTATTTCGTAAAATTACAACCACACGGAAGGGAGCACAACATGGCTGCAACCAGCATCACTTATACTCGTCCATAGCTACATTTTAAACCCTTTAACATGTACAAATCACCCTCAAATACAACACAACAATAAAAACGACACTAGTTAAACTTTAAGCCGACTAGAATAACATCGAAACAACCCCTACACGACCTGCAACATCCTTCAGTAACGTGTATATTTTTACGTTTCCAACCCATATTTACACATCCATAACATTCTTAAACCCTTACTCAAATGTGTGAAAAGAGAATCAAGCCATACCTTAACAACTTAGCTTTCAAAACTTGCCAAATGTTTTAGGTTCACGTCGACCTCCTTGCTACCCCAAGAATTTATTTACGTTGTTAAACACCTCCACTTAGTCGAAGAATACCTTAGATAATTAATTCACGGAGCAGAACTTAAAGCATCCATGGCCGTAGCTCTTTCTCCTCTTTCTCTTAATTTTTCTCTCAAATTTCTCAAGTTAAAGTTGATGAAATAAGACTCTTAGTCATAAATTTGGTATATATACCCCCTTTTAGAGAGTGACACGTGTCATCCCCTAAGGGTGACACGTGTCCAACCCCTAGGATGCCACCTCACTTCATGCACCCACCCCATGGCTGCCATATAGCGGGGTGGGGTCTACCTCACCTACTCAGACCAAGTAGGTGCATCACCTACTTATTCCAAGTAAGTGTGTTGCCTCCTTATTCCTTTTCCGTGGGTTTGTAATCTCGTCTCCCTTTAAGAACCTATGTAATCCTTGCTACTTAAGCTCGACATGTATTCAAGTAGCTTGATTATGTATAATATCCAAATCTGTAGCTTATGCAAGTAGGTCGATTACCACGACTCATTACTTGACCTCCAATTCCTTTTAAATCCTTCCAACCCTATTTCCAACCATCACTACTCACATAGAGCTAGCTTATGCACACTTTGGGGTGTTGTATCCTCCTCCCTTCCTTAGACTTATTTGATAACATCATGGGTAACACGGATCACATGATAGCTCTAGAATGAAATAGATGTTCTCATATATCAAAAGTGCGGGGTATAACATTCCATTTGAGAACCAAAGTCATTTGAGACTTATATTTATTTCGACATTCTATATTTATTAGATGCTTTGTACATATGACAACCAGGTTTTGAGGGTTATTTAAGAGTTTAAGTCTTCTATATTAATTTATGCTTTCTGTTGGATTTTAGGCTAACTTATCCTGGTGGGATGGGGCAGGTGCCATCACAACCAGTTTTGGGTCGTGATAAAATGGTATCAGAGCCCAGGTTTATAGGTCTCATGTGTATACAAGTTGAGTCTAAGTAGAGTCTCGAGGATTAGTACGGTAACGTCTGTACTTATCTTCGAGAGACTATGTGACTTTTAGAAAAATCTTCACTTCTTGACTCTCTATCGTGGGTCCTTAGTCCTATTTCATTCTTATCGCTTCACTCCATTCTCTCACTTATAATGATGACTCATGCTTAGTTCAGCGTGCGTGAAGTTGGGATGCCATCGTGTGATTTTTGAGATAGAACTGGTACTAACGCAGAAGTGATAAACTTATTGAAAGAATGTGTGGTCAGACTTGAAAATGCTCTATGCTTCGAAGATATTGAGTAAGGTTATGGTGCAACAATGCATATTGAGGATATTTGTATGATAAGGGTGAACAATAGTTTGAGGGACTTCATGGACGACTTATCTTTCTAGTTAGTTATTCAGCAGCGAGAATAGTACTTGTGTGGCATATACAGAATATGAAGTTGTTTGACAATTAAGAATGGTATAATTAAATGAATGGCTAGATAATGAGCACGATAACTTTGGAGACTACAATTAGTGAAGTTTTTTATAACAAGGACCGGTTGCATAGTGTATGATGAGAATGATGTTACACCAATTGAGATAAGAATTTCTACAACAATTTTATAGTATGTGTGTATGTCAGTAAGAGTTTATACGACTACTACATAGGTATTGTTATATCTCATTTTAACCGAGGTCAAATTAGAGTACACCATATTGGTGATTCCTAAAATAATTAATTTAACTTAAGGAGTCGCCACCTAACTATTATAAAGGTGAGTTAGGGCACCTAAAATTTCTAATATTAACTCCGTTTTTAAGATCTATTTAACCAATTAGAGAGTCTAAGGTAAGGGTCCAATTAATCTTAAAGGAAAGAGATAAGGCTCTTTCTAAGATCCATATTAAAACGGTTAACCGATCAGACTTAAGTTAATTAAAAAAAAGCCTTATAAGATGAAAATAGAAGGACATTATATAACTATATAAAGATGCTAATATTTAAAGTACATGAACTATCGTAATATAAGAAAGAGCTCTTTATATAAAATTAGTATTAATCAAAATTTACAGAAAATAATAAATAATTTAAAATAGACCAAAAGAAGTTTGAGTTTAAAAGTGATTTTGATGATAAAACTAGACTAGACTTGTGTTGAAATCTGAAAAATAATCTCCATGAGTTAGGAGTTTTCTTAGGAAGAAATACAACTTTTTATTTGGAAAATACATTGAATTCTTGGGAATTTTTGATTATTTGAGAAAGAAAGTTGTGTTGAACTACAGGAATATTAGGTAATCACATTCTCCAAAAATACTTAAATATTATATAAGACCTCTATGCGACTTAATAATATTAATAATGGAACACATTAATCTGGACAACTTAAAAACGTGAACTAAAAAATGACTAAGAAAAAAGATTAACTCTTAAAACAATGTCCCAATTACCCTCTAAAGGTTCGAACATTCTAAGGTTAACTCATCTAAATAAACGAACAAAGTCACAAATAGAAAAATAACAAATATTAGCTAATAAAAAAGGGCAGCCCGGTGCACTAAAGCTCCCGCTATGCGTAGGGTCCGGGGAAGGGCCCGACCACAAGGGTCTATTGTACGCAGCCTTACCTTGCATTTCTGCCAGAGGCTGTTTCCAGGCTTGAACCCGTGACCTCCTGGTCACATGGCAGCAACTTTACCAGTTACTGCAAGGCTCCCCTTCCAAATATTAGCTAATAAACCACAAGTAAATATATAATTGATAATCTTCTCTTCAAACCTTTTGCACTTTAAGAGAGGGAGAGAAATAAGTAAAGAAAAAAAAGTGATTTCAGGTCTCCTCTAGCCCTTTCCCCTTTTTTTTGGATGTATCACAAGGAGGCAAGAGAGGTATGGGGGTGAAAATTAGAAGAGTGTTGTATGCTCGAGGGATAGCAATGGAATTGAGTCTCATTTGAGACTTCTTGTGATTACGAATGTCATGCAAAATAGGGAAAAATAAGAGGGAGAATATTATAGTTAGAAAAAAATATATTGGTCTCTCAACAATAAGAAACAATAAAAAGAAGTGACTCTATAACTAACTATACAAATATTTCATACATGTATACTAATATCATATAAACTATCATATTCTAAGTAGAGAAAAGTAGCCAGAGGACTTATCTTCACCACTGGTATTTAAAAAAACTATATTGGATATTATTTTCAACAAAGATAGATTCAAACAAAGACATGGCTCGTACAAATTCAATATCAAGTTATGAAATTAACTTTAAAGGACATTTTTTGAGTTTTGAGAACATATAATTATAAATAAACCTTATTAAGATAAGTTCTTCTAAAATGATAAACGAAATTCATGTGCCATGACATCTAGTATACATTCAATGAGTCATATACATGTTTATGTGTAATACCCCGAATATTTTTTAAGCGAAGACCCGAGCAATTTTTCTTGCATGCATAGGCCTGAGCCCAATGAATTCTAAATGTATATATGTTTTAGGATCAATTAATAAGTATTTGAAGTATAATAGATCTGAATTAGGGTCATGAAGAACCTCTAGTACTAAGTCGAGTTCAAAGATCCCTTACCGATTGAGTTTTCGTATAAGATTATAGAAGGGTCTACTTCAAATGATCATAACTTTCAGAATAATATGTGTTAGATGGTTCATAACCTATCAAATTAAAGGTCTTTGAGTTATCTTTCCAATGCCACCAAGTTTTCCTTATTTCGAGTTCATATTTAAAAGTTATGACCATTTTACCAAACATGCCTCAGTAGTTTGGGGCCTGAGACGGTGCGCCAACAGTGCTACCAACCCAGTTTTTCATATTTTTCTTAATAAAGGGCATTCCAAACTTTTTCCACCTTTCCCTAACTTACTCCAAGCCATTTTGGGACTAAAATATGTCCCTTATCAATAACCTAAGGGTAGTTTCTCTCATTTAACACTTAGAATATTGAGAGAAGAGAATTGGAGAGAAGAAAGAAAGCCAGGGTTCAAGGTTTTCAAGCCATTCCTTCAAAGTCTCGATCATTCCTTTGATTTCAAGATGTGTAAGGCTATTCATAACATGAGTTAAGTTCATCCACGTGCCCATATCTTCATGAGTTTAGTTTTGAGGTTCCATGAATTGAGTTCTTGAGATATTTATGAATTCCATTATATTTTTATATATATTTTAATATGCCTTGATGGGTTTTCTTGAATTAGGTATTGTTGAAAGTGTGGAATCATGTTTGCATTCCCATGAATCATAATTGAGATTTTTATTTGTATTTTATGCATTAATAGAGTTTTTAAGGAATGATTAGTGAATTTGTGGTACTAATCATGTTATGTCCTATTTGACTCTTAAAGAATGGTTATTTTTCATCCTTGTGTTAGAAAGAGTTAAGTATAAGTCAAGTTTAGAAGTCTCTTGATCTTTAATTGAAGCATGAACATTTTGAGCATCAATGAGTTAACTATTATTGCGTGACATTATCTATTTCGAGTTTGAGTTGAAGAGTTAAACTATGTTTTAAATGCATTCTTGAGTTGAGATCATTTGAGTCTTGAGCTAAGTTTTAAATGAGATTAGATGAGTTAATTGAGTATTTTATTCTTTATATAAGCATAATAAAGTATTTTAGGAGTAGTATTCAGCACCGATTTATGTAAGAGTAGAGACAAATCAAACCCCATAAACTACGTACCCAGCGTAGGATAGAGGTCATGTCTCTCAAGTCCTAAAACGATGGATTTTGGTTGATTTTGGATCCACTGAGTTGAGTGTCCTTTGCCCTGGCAAGGTATTGGATAGTTGTGGCAACAATAGTTCTTAAGCGTTGTATCATCACTAGCTTATAAGTAATGGTTGTTGGTTAGAGAAACTCCCAAACAGTGAACTATTATATCGCCTTGCCCAGATGGTAGAGAATGGAGAGGTCATAGTCCTTTAGAGCTCAATCTAGTGGCGCTGCGTCGAATTAAGATCCCTCTGGCTCATAATATATTGAAGGCTCTTATGATCAGTGTAAATCTCACATCGAACTCCATACAGGTAGTGCCTTCAAATCTTAAGCGCAAAAACTACCACCGCCAACTCTAAGTCATGAGTGGGGTAGTTGCGCAACTTAAGATGCCTCGATGCATAATCGATAATCCAACCTTATTGCATCAATACTCAATGCAAACCAACATTAGATGCTTCATAATAAATGGTGAATCCCTTTTCCTCAACTGGAAGAGTCAATATAGGGGTGGTGGTAAGCAATTCCCTGAGCCTCAGAAAGCTCTCTCACATTCCTTCGACCACACGAAGGGAATATCCTGGAGAGTCAACTGAGTTAGAGGTGCCGCTATAGTAGAGAACCCCTCAATAAAGCGCCTGTAGTACCCTGCCAATCCGACGAAGCTACGAATCTCCATCACATAGGTGGGCCTGGCCCAGTCCCGAACAACCTCAATCTTTGCTGGATCTAACATACTTCTATCCTTGGACACCTTGTGCCCCAAGAATTCTACAAACTCAAGCTAAAACTTGCACTTTGAGAACTTGGCATAAAGCCGCTGATCTCTGAAAGTCTGGAGCACTACTCTCAAATGCTGCTCATGCTCATCCTTGCTCTGCGAGTATACCAGAATGTCATCGATGAAGACTATGACAAATGAGTCTAGGTACGACCTAAACACCCAATTCATCAAGTCCATAAATACGGCAGGGGAATTACTCAACCCAAAAGACATCACCAGGAACTCATAGTGGCTATAACGAATTCTAAATGATGTCTTAGGGACGTCTGCTGCCCAGGAACTCATAGTGGCTATAACGAATTCTAAATGATGTCTTAGGGACGTCTGCTGCCCTAATCCTCAATTGGTGGTAGCCGCATCTCAAATCAATCTTAGAAAATACCACGACACCTTAAAGCTGATCAAATAGATCATCAATCATAGGCATGGGGTAAAGGTTCTTTACCGTCCCTTTGTGCCTCTAATCAACACACATCTGCATAGTACTGTCCTTCTTCCTAACGAACAGGACTGGAGCACTCCAAGGTGATATACTAGGCCAAATGAATCCCTAATCCAAGAGATCCTGAAGCTGAACACTAAGCTCCTTGAGCTCTGCAGGGGCCATACAATATAGTAGGATGGAAATAGGGCAAGTACCCAGCTCTACATCAATAGCGAAGTCAATATCGCGGTCGGGAGGATGGCCAAGAAGATCGGCAGGAAACACATTTGCAAACTCTCAAACTATAAGTACTGAATTAAACATAGGGCCCTCCCTACTCATATCTCTAACACAAGCCAAGTATGCCAAGCACCCGCTAGCCACTAACCTCCAAACCCGAATAAAAGAAATCACCCCAAACAGTGTGCGACTACAAGAGCCTTACCACACCACTGGTGGGATACCAGGCATGGCTAAGGTAACGCTCTTGGCATAATAATCTAAGACCACGCAGTGAGGGGATAACCAATCCATGCCCAGAATTAGATCAAAATCCACCATATCAAGCAAAATGAGATCAAACTTAGTGTATCACCCCTTAGTAGTCACCACGCAGGATCTAAAGACCTGATCCACTACTAAGGAATTACCTACCGGGGTTGGAACACGTAATGAATCAACTAAGGGGTCCGGACTCATACTCAATCGAGGGGCACAATATATAAATATATAAGAATATCTGTATGGATGTTGATGGCCTAAGCAGTTTGATCTTGATGGAGCCTCATAATTCTACATATTCCATTCATCCAGGTTCGACAAAAATGTACCGAGACTTAAAAGAGTTCTATTGATGGGGTGGCATGAAGAAGGATATAACAAAGTTCGTTTCTAGATGTCTAAATTACCAACAGTTGAAGGCCGAACATCAAAGGTCGGGTGGCCTATCCCAAGACATTGAAATCCCTACTTGGAAGTGGAAAGATGTGAATATGGATTTTGTAGTGGGTTTGCCTCATACCCGAAAATATCATGATTCGATTTAGGTAATTATTGATAGAATGACTAAGTTGACTCACTTTCTACCGATTAAGACTTTCTATAGTGTAGAAGACTATGCCAAGTTATATATATATGAGTTGGCGAGGTTGCATGGTGTGCCATTATCTATTATTTCGGATCGTGGTACCTAATTCACTTCTCACTTTTGGATATCATTTCAAAAAGGCCTCGGTACTAAGGTAAAATTGAGCACCGCATTCCACCCTCAAATGGATGGGCAAACTAAAAGGACTATTCAAACACTAGAGGATATATTTAAGGGCATGTGTGTTGGAGTTTAAGGAAATTGGGATGATTATCTACCGCTCATCGAGTTTGCCTATAATAATAGTTACCACTCAAGTATTGAGATGGCGCCGTTTGAGGCTTTATATGGGAAAAGATGTAAATCACCTGTTGGTTGGTTCGAAGTAGGTGAGATGACCTTGTTGGGCCCCGATTTGGTACTTAATGCTTTAGAGAAGGTGAAGATCATTAGAGAAAAGTTGAAGATGGCTCAAAGTCATCAAAAGTCCTATTTCGATATTAAAAGAATGGATCTTGAGTTTAATGTGGATGATTAGGTGTATCTGAAGGTTTCACCCATAAATGGTGTGGTTCGGTTTGGTAAGAAAGGGAAATTGAGCCCTGGGTATGTAGGGCCTTATAGAATCGTGAGATGTGTTGGCAAGGTTGCATATGAGTTGGAATTACCATTGGAAATGGCCATGGTTCATCCGGTGTTCCATGTGTCTATGTTGAAAAAATATGTGAGTGATCCTAATTCCACTGTACCTATGGGAGTAGTGAACATTGAAGAAAACTTGATCTATGAAGAAGTTTCTGTTGAAATTTTGGACCGAAAAGTTAAGAGATTGAGGAACAAAAAAGTTGCATCTGTTAAAGTCCTTTGGAGGAATCAACAAATAGAAAGTGCAACATGGAAAGCGGAAGCAGATATGAGTAAGCGATACCCTCATCTTTTTCTCTCTACCCAAAACTAAGGTATTAAGTTGTCCTTGCTCAAATACTTGAAATCCTTGCATTTCAACTTTTCTTGTCATATGCTTGCAAAATTATGAAATATATTTCGAACGATGTTTTAAATTATACTATTGCATTAATGATGGATTGTTGGTTTATACTCTACTCTACTCAATATAAGTCTTTCCTCATTCGATGATGAATGTTCCCAAGGGGGAGATAATGTAACACCCCCTAAAAATATTACATATGATATTCCAATTCTTGATGAAAATGATATAACTTCTGTATTTTGGGCATAAAGTTTTATAGGATGGTCCAAATTAGGTTTTTCAAATTTTTGAATAACCCCAACATCATTACCTATAATTTTTGTGATACTATATTTTATGTTTCGGAGGTTAAATAGGTTAAATAAATTAATTATTGTAAGATAGGGTGTCGTAATGAAATGGAGTATTTGTAGAAGAAATATCATATCTCACTGTAGGATGATCCAAATTGGTTAATTTTTGAACGACATGAAAGTCGACTTCTAAAGCAACAATTCATGTGAGACACCAAATCCTAATGAGAAATTTATCTTGTTCAAATGTAGCTCCGAAGAAGGGTATTCTGTTAAATGAAAGTTCATCTCACCAACCATGGAAAGATCTAGATACATTTGACATCACTCATGACATCAATAGTCCTCCATTTGACATCACCCATGACATTACAATCTTCCATTAAATATTCAATTTTTTTTATATTTATTTTAATTATTGTTTGGTTCCTCTTTTAACACCTATAAATACCCACCTTAATTCCTTTTTTTTTCATCAAGCTTTCTCAAGCAACTCTTCTCTCTATACATTTTCTTTCTCACTCTCAAAATATAGTTTTAGTTATTAGTAGTGTAGAAATACTATTTCGGTGATTGATATACTCCAAATAGTACACACAATGCTCTGACAAGGAGAAAAGGCTAGGATTCAAGTGTATTCATTAAGTCCTTCGATTCTAAGTAACACTTCGGATTTCAGGTATGTAAGACTTCAATGAGGGTATTCCTTCCACTCTCATGCATAAATTATTTTGATTATATGATAAATTATATTTATTTTCTTTAAGTTTTACTCTAAATTATGTGGGTGTTTATCAATGGGTTCTTTCACCCATGTAGTGCAAAAACTCTTTCAATTAAGCCTCTTGATTTCAAGTAATATTTTCTTATGGATAATTCTTATTTTTACTTAATAGCATGAATCATGGTTAAACTAATGATTATTAGTCTATTTTGATGCAACATAATTTTATATGTATGAATTGATGGTTTGCAAGTAATTTCTCTATTTATCTCTTGAAAGGTTCTTGAAATTCATGGTGGGTTGTTTAAAACATAATTTTTAATTAATGGATTTCAAAGTATTTATGTATATTTATTTACATACATGTTTGCAAGTTGAAGTGATTTGAACCCACCTAGTTTTACTATGTTTTCAATAAAGTTTGACTTGAAAGCTTTGACTCAAAATGAATGTTTATGAAAGTAATATCTATGATCAAAAGAGAGTCTTATGAAATGAAAGAATGATGAAATGATATGAATGATGGATTCTTTATGCAATAAGGACAATTCTTGCATATTTGAATTACCAAATGTTTTAATGAGCTATTCTACCGAATATGAAGTTTGAATTCTCAAGCTATATGTTATGACTATTTTGAAGTATTAAACTATTCTGTGGGGTTGACTTAGCACCGAATGGGTCATTGAGGTAGGATTCAGTAAGGGAATCCTAGTAGCAACCCCTTGTCTCATTAACTATGTGCCAACATAGGAGCCCTTGTAGGCTTAGGATAATGGATCTATGAAGGCCGTTAAAGTTAAAGTTAAAGAAATGAATGAAGTTGACGGAGTTCTACCTGGCAAGTAGTCTCCTCGGCCAACGTAGGAGGGTATGTTGGATTCCATATAATAGCTCACATGGTCTTAAATGTCGGTTATAGTCATTTTTCCATAAAATGAATGTTTTAAAGGATATCTATATGATTTATTATGCATGCATTACATTATGTTCCATAATACATAAATGTTTTAATGTTTCCTCAATGTTCATGAATCCTTACATACTTAACATATTCAAAGTACTAACGCATACTCTGTTGCCTACATTATATCACCATATAGGGACCGGTGCTCCTCCTCGTTCTCCTTCACATGGCTAGTTGAGATTTTGTTTGAAGACTACTTTTGGTGAGTTCCTATTTTCCGGGAACAATACGCTTTTATATTTCTAGCTTATGATATATTGAGATCTTTTACTATGGCATTTCTTTTATTATGATTGAAGGTGAACTAGGGACTTGTCTTAGCCCTGTTAAATCTAAAAGTTAGAGGTATTGTTGGACATATATAGGTTGAAGATTTACTATTATGATTTCCGCTTGTTCATTTATCGCCATTTCCTATGAAAGGCTAAAAATCAGAATGAGATTATTATAGTTCTATCAGCTCCAGAATGGCCAAATTAGGCTAGTAGCATGGTCGACAAGAATACCGATCGATACGAGTTTAAGACTATTTAGCGCTTTTGCCTTTGACGTTTGGCCTATACTTGATGTTGGTCAATATATTTGGAAAACGCACTCGGATAAAAAATCTTCCAACGCATTTAGTTCTGTAATGTAAAGTTTTGTCTATAATGACTCTTCCTTCTCTTCCCGAGGCTTCCAGTCTAATCCTGAGGCCCATTGTGGAATTGGATCAAAATGGCCCTTGGGTGTGGGTCCTACTTTTAGTATTAACAAACTCATATCTCATTTGCGTGCACGCGATTCCAAATGAATTTTGAGCACCCCATCAGAATATTTGAACTAGGTGAAAACTCAGCTTTTAGCTGATATCTGGTGCAACATAAATTGCTCTCCCTGATCGCGGGCCCCTGGCCGCATTCGCGGAGGTCCATGAAATTGATCTCTGCGTTCGCGAAGCCTTATCCGCATTTGCGGAGGTCCATAGATCTGTTCTCCGCGATCGCGGAGCCATGACCATGTTCGCAGAGGTGTAAATATTTGGCCTCCATGATCGTGGGCTTCTAGCCGCATTTGCGAAGGACAAGTTTCTTGACCTTCGCGTCTGCAGACCATTGTATCCACGTTCGTGAAGGCCAATGTCCTGGTCTTTTAATAAAGACCAAGGATGATTTTCAGCTCATTCTTCAAACTTCAAGGATCGATTTTCCTCCATTTTAAGCTTAAATTAGGTAATTCAAATATCCAAATTCAAGAGATTTTTGTGGGCAATCTAGTGGTAAGCTCAAAAAAAATGAGGGGAAGCTTCGTGTGAGGTAAGAATTTGTAATTAGCCATTGGTTTAGTTATTTTCGAAGTGTTGATTTGTTGAACTTTGGATAATTGTAACTTGGTCAATTTAACCTCATTTTTAATGATTTTTGAGGCTAGGTTGTGATTTTGTTGTAAGGATCATTGTGGTATTTTTGGTTTAGGTCGTGGGGGGTGTCGTTTGTGAGAAATAGCCATGTAAAGAAGTTGCCATTTTCATATTTTAGTTCAAATTTCTTGAATTTTTATTGCATACTCATTTTGCATAATTTTCCAACCCTGGATTGGTTATCACACTGATTTGTGAGCTCGGGGAGATTTTAGAACCTATTTTTAGGGTTAATTCTGAAATTTAATATGCGGGTCCCATATTTCCCATTTTAGATCCCAAAATTGGTCCATCTTTGAATTAGATAATTTTAGTGTCATAACAACAGTATTAATGTTGTGATTCTATTGTTGATAGCGTGGCAACATTCAGAGGCTGCTAGGAAGGGAAAAGCTCTAATTTCGTGAGTTGGAGCATACGTGGTCGGATTTCAAGAAGGCTACAATTTTTTCCTCGTACGATTGAGCATGTTTAGGCAATTGTACATTGATTTGTATGAGTTTGGTGGGGTTGGGTGTCGACCATGTTAAATTCCTAGAATCCATGTCCTAGGCCTTATCATGGGTAATTATTGGACTATGTAAGCATGACTCTTGTGGTTGTTAGTTGTTCGTACCTGTAATGAATGTTGTGCCTGTGGTTATATGTTAAGAAAAATGTTAGTCCTTAGTCTAGGCTTAGAGTAGTGATTTTCTTAGACTTGCGAGTTGGGTGCCGTTGGGCCTTAGACCTCACCGACGCCATTTTTTACGGTTAGCTCCATGTAGACATATATAGTATCCTTGAGTCTGATAGTCTGAGTCTTAGCTAGGCAGTAACTCAACTTGTGACCTTACCTCCATAATGCCCTATTTTCTTATCGGTCCTATTTTTAATTTTTGGACGTTTTCTCAGCGATTCAGGTAATATTTAGTTTGGGCTAGAGCGGTTTATTGATGACACTCGGCTTGGAGGTTACTCCCCGTAATGCACAGTTGGTCGCTGATTCTAATTCGGTCCAATCCCCTAGCTACAGATACCTGGTTAACGTCCGTAGTCCAGCTTACCAGTGTCCACGCTTCCTAGCTATAGATACCTGATTAAAATCCATGATCTACCTTACCCGTGCTCGACCCTTGGCTATAGTTACCCGGTTAAAGTCCGTGGTCTAGCCTACTCTTGTCGACTTATTAGCTATAGTTACCCTATTTCATATCGTGGTCCAGCTTGTACGTGGTTAAATTTTTGATTCCCTGATGAATCTTCGGTTAAGTCTTCATTTACTCTCAGTTGTGCATTGATGTGTTAGAGTTTGGAAATGGTTCGGTTCAAGTCCGAGAAATGGTGATATTATTTGAATCCTTTTGGTTTCCTTCATTCTCTTTCAGCTATTCTTGCATCTATTGGGCTTATGGAAGTCCGTGTAGGTGGTTACTCTTTATTTGTGCACATGCATACTCGTTGGGTTTATGGGAGCTCCACAGAGTTAGTTAGATTCTTTCTCTTTTTTTGCCAGTACGCTTGTATACATACCCATATTTACTTCTTGTCCTGTCTCCGATAGTGATCTTTTACTCGCATTTCAGTTTACTTTTATTTATCTTTCTCAATTGGCCTATGATGCCTATTGGGTATCTATTTTTTTAGTAATCATACTACACTCTGCATTTGTTTTTGTGATGCAGGTCCGAGTACTAGTTCTTGGTGTTGATTCGAGCCAGCTGTGGTCGTGATTGGAGGCGAGGGTGAGCATACTACGTTCTGGATTTATCTGTCTCCTTCTGTACATATATTTTGCCTGTCTTTTACTTTTTGAGATAGCTCTATTTTCGTGGTCCACTTTTGGGACTTGTACTTTTTTATTAATAGGTTCTGGGAGGGATTCTTTTGTTGTATATATTTAGTTGCTTCCGCCCATTCATTGTATGCTCCTATTGTTGCTTTATTGGTTTAGATTGATTAGTTGGTCTTCTATCCTGACGTTCCATTACTTAAAGTTTTGGGACATGGGTTGGCTTGCCTACTGGTGGGTCATAGTAGGCGCCATCATGACTTGAGAAATCGGGTCGTGACACATAGGCACATAGAAGCAAAGTTTGGTTGAAAATCTTACCTGAACTAATCAATTTTCCTTTTTTTATTTCTTGTTTGCAGGTTTTCTTTATGCAATTCGGCGTGGAGGTGACAGTTATTATACACATGTTAAAATAATACTAAATTCTATTGACTTATTTTTAATATGTATGGCCAAGTGGTATAGGATTTTAATAAATTATCAATTTAGTCCACCAATTTAAATTAATTTTCCAAAATTACCCATAAACAAATTAACCATAGTTATTGAATAGTCCAAAATTTCCAATTTAAATTTACGGAAAAGGTCTTTTATGAAGAAAAAGAGGACTACTCAAAATGATCAAATGGGTCATTACAACATGTCATTTATTTTATAAAAAATATTGTTACATATGATATATCTCATAAAGGTACTTTATCATATCCCTCTATTGTGTATGAAGTTTATGATTTTTGTTGGTGTAAATGTTGTTACATATGATATATCTCATAAAGGTACTTTATCATATCCCTCTATTTTGTATGAAGTTTATGATTTTTGTTGGTGTAAAATCAATCACCTGAATTTAAGGTGATAAGAAATTCTATTGATTCATGTATAATGTTTTTCACAATATAACTATTTTTATGTTATTTACATTTTAAATCATTTTCTTATATGATAGGCACGATATGAATTATTGTTGAAATGTTATATGTTTCATGAACGTGTTTATATGTTATATATATTTCATAAAATAAGTCATCACATTTTATATGACTCACGAACTCCTTGCTTATGCATTACGTGCTTCATATAATACTAGATCACATGTTAGATGCACACACGTTAGATGATCTCTCTCTCTCTCTCTCTCTCTCTCTCTCTATATATATATATATATATATATATATATATATATATATGTTCATGTGCCACATGCCTCATAGATCATTTATTTGAGTATTATACATTTTCCACGGTCTATATAATTAACATGTATAAGTTTAACTAATCAGATGATATATGATTAGTGGTCTATAAGACATAAATATGTTCATTTCAAAACAATAATCTATATCTAAACATTTCACCTATTGCATAAAGCCTAGTAGTTACATGTCAGGTGTTCCTTCAAGATTAACTACGTAAATGCTTTGCATAGATCCTATGATTCTAGAATTTTTTCCCAGGATCAATTTCTTATATTTCATGTGTTTCACATAAAAATGTGTTTATATGATATTTTTTAAAAAATATTAGTACATATTCTATGTGGTTCAAGTATGATTTTCCATATGTTAATAGTCTCACAAAATATTCAATTATATGTCATATGCCTACATATTAAAAATTAATTTCTCTCATGCTAAAAGTATCACGCTAGGTGAGTCTTGAAAAAAATATTATGTGCTTCATAATGAATGTATTTATGTGCTACATGTTATACACTTTAAAGGAAATATCACACCTGATGCATGACTAATAGATTGCTTAGCTAAGCGTTACCTACTTCACAAAATACATGACTATAATGTACTATGACCACATGTCAAAGGCTATTTTTTTGCATGTTACACACATTACAATATTATATGATAAAGATCCCGTAGATTATACATTTAAATTGTATATGCATTTCAAAAGTCATAAAATTAGAATGTTGCTCGTACAAATATATGACTGATGGTTTGTAAGATATAAGTATATGTGTATAAATAAATGCTCATACATTGGCTGCCTTTGTGATTTAGGGGTTACATGTTGTGGTCCCTTGAAAATTATTTATGTATATGCTATGTGTGTCCAAAGTTATCAAATTCATGAGATACATATCGTTCATATGTTGTACGTACCGAAAGACCTTTTGTGCATATGTTAATTTTTTTTATTGATTGATTGTCCACATACGGTATGCCACCTGACCTACATATTTGAAGGACATTGAGTACATGTGTATATATGTAGATAGCACTTGGTAATGGGCCAATGTTTAAATGAAAAGGGATTTTTTTTATGTATCTATTTAAATCTCATCTTATATATCATAGCTCGAGTTTTTACATGACATGCATTCTTATAACTATAAAGCTAGAGTAACTAAGAAATTTTTGTAGTCCTCCCTCTACTCACCAATATGTACGATGAATTTTCTATCGTAAAAAAATGCTTATGATTTATGGGTGTATTTGTCAGTTATGTATGTAACTTCACAGTAAAATATGGTCAAATGTTGGTACTCATAATAAGGCAATAATACATTAAGGGATGGAGTCTAGACCATCATACTAACATCTCTTTATTGACCTCATATGTTTGTACTTTGTATGATTATGTTCTTTTTCATGCTTAGTACCTAAATTCTAAATGATATATTTATTCATACATTATGTGATACGTGCCTACTTGAAATGGATTAGTAAGAAAGATTTCCCTTGTTAAGAAATATTTTGCATTATGTAATAATTTGATTATGTTTATCTCAGACGTTGTTTTATTGATACGATGTATATCACCCTATGAACTTTGGGTTTGGATAGTCCCATTTATATAGATAAAATTCTGCTGAAATTTTAAAAAGTATTCATAGCTTTACACTTGCGTACATTTATTTTCATTCGAGAATGAAAATTCCTAAGGGGGAAAGGATGTCATGCCCCGAGAGGGTACCATAGGAGTGGTAGGCACTCGAAGAGCATTACTGGCCCCAAGCGAACCACTTGGTCTAATCACTCATTCAAACACTCATCAGCAGAAAACTTAAAAATACTCAAGTGGGCTATCAAATCAGTATTCAATGAAAGAAGAATTTAAATTGGCAGTCTCAAAAGTCAACTCAAAACTCAATATGTTAGTTTTCAAAACAAACTGACTAACAAATGTCTCAAATCCAATCAACTCAATTTATGTCTAGAAAACCTCCATCAACTGTCAAGAAGGTATTGAGAGAATCCCACGGCTACCTTAAAAGAAAGTACTTAAGAAATAACTGAAGTAAACATGATTCCTCCAGAAGAAAGGAGGTCTCACTGCTGTCTGGAATGAAAGATAGATATTCAAGAAGTGTCTGTTGATGATCTCTAGCATCTGTATCTGCATCATGAAATGATGCAGGCCAAAAGATGTCAGTATATGGAATGTATGAGTATGTAAAATGGACAGGAAGGAGAAATCTTGCCGCAATGACTTCCAAAACTAAGTAGTGAATTGAGCTCCCCTATCTAAGATGATGGACAAGGGGAATCCATGAAGTTAGACAATCTCTCAAAGGTACAATCTAGTGTAATCCTCTGCAGTATCAGTAGTCTTAACTGGTAAGAAATGGGCTAAATTGGTCATCCTATCCACAATAACCCAAATAAAATCATGTTGTCTGCGAGATCACGACAGCCTGTAATGAAGTCCATGTTGATCATCTCCCACTTCCATTCTAGAATCTCAATATTTTAAGCTATTCCATAAGGCCTTTGATGCTCAACTTTGACTTATTGGCAGTTCGGCCACTTAGACATAAACTCTGCTATATTTCTCTTCATCCCACTCTACCAATAGACTTACCTCAAGTCATGGTACATTTTTTGTAGAACCTGGATGGATGGAAAAGCTGGAGTTATGGGCCTCAGCCATGATTCTTCCTCTAATGCCATTAACACATGAAACACACAATCTCTCTTGATATCTCAACACTCCATCTCCTATTTTGGAGAAAGCCATTACTTTTTGCTTATGAACATCATCTCTTATTTGGGGGATAATGGAATCTTTATCTTGCTTTTCTTTCTCCTCTGTAACTAAAGATGATTCAGCCCGATTCCAAACAATGGTACCATCATCACTCGAGTCAATATGTTGAACTCCCAAATGTGCAAGTCTATGCACCTCTTTGGCCAACTCCTTCTTTCCCGCCTCTACATGGTCATTTCTCCCCATAGATAACCTGCTAAGAACATCAACAACAACATTAGCTTTACTTAAGTGGTAGAGAATACTCATATCATAGTCCTTGAGCAGCTCAAGCCATCTCCTTTGCCTCAGGTTCAATTTTTTCTGAGTAAATACATATTGTAGGCTCTTGTGGTTTGTGAACGCATCAACATGCATACCATATAGCTAATGACACCAAATATTGATAGTGAATATTACGGCTGCCAACTCAAGGTCGTGAGTCGGGTAGTTTCTCTCATGAATTTTAAGTTGTCTAAAATCATAAGCAATAACCATAACCTTATACATCAACACACAACACAATCCAACTCTGTACGTATCACAGTAGATCACAAAACCGGTAGTTCTCTCGGGTAGGAACAAAATTGGGGATGTAATCAATCTTGTTTTTAATTCTTTAAAAATTTTCTCACAATCATTTGACCATTAAAATTGTCACGACCCAAACTAGGGCATAGTTGTAACAAGGCGATCGAAAACCCGAAGGGCTCCAACCAAGCCTCTTGTACATATCATAAGTATACATAAGGTAAAGTAAAAGCAGAAACATCATAAGAGAGTATAAAATATGAATAAAAATCTGAAAATATCTTATGAAAATATAGACTCAAACATATGTCCAACTAGATGCCTCTAAAAATAAGTATGGGCGGGGGCTAAGATATGTCCCTAGCTCACCCTCAATATTAAACATAACAAAAGTCTTTTGGAAGGAAAACAGTAACCAACTTGAAAACTAGTCCCCGATAAATGAGGACTCACCAAAACATAATCTGATAGAGAACGCCTACTAGTTACGTGGACAATTAGTATCTTCAACCTCAACCCCTACATTATGAGACAATGTAGGCAAACGTATGCATTCGTACATTGGAATGTACTAAGTATGATGGCGTGACATGCAACGTAAATCATGGAATGCAAAGTTCAAGTAGAGCACATGATAAGATGGAATAAGTAAAGTCATGAGAAAATCATATTGACCAAAGCATTTAAAAGCATAAACTCAAAGTCATAACATACTTAAGAGATCATACATATGTGAGATAGGAACCATAACCCACAATAAGATCATGCGAGCTATAACATGAAATTCCATTGTCTTACCATACAACAAAGAAAAAGGGAATCTACTTTCCAAGGTAGACTCTACCCTACTAGGCGGGTCATATATATGCTATATATGGATCCAATAGCTAAGCCATGGAGTCAACCTACAGTAACACGTAGTTTATAGGACATGAGGCACTACTAAGGCTTTTGGTAGGGACCCCACCTCAAGTCCACTCGGTGCTAAGTTAAATCCCACGGAATACATACATAACATAAAATTATAATTTCATATATCATAGTCATGATCATACGTTTGAAATCATAGAGTAGCTCATTTTCATAACATACTTGTAATTTGAGAATTATCCTTTCATCATTACAATCATAATTGCATAATTCATATAGTTAGGCCTTAGGTCACCACATAAGGCCCTAAGTCACCTTTTAGGCCTTAGGTCACCACATAGGCCCCTAAGTCACCTTACTTCATAACTTGCATGAAATTCATACCTTAAACTTAGAGTAAACCTCAATTGCATAATCAATTGACTATGAAAATCATGAAATTCACTTGAAAACATGCATGATCATAAACTTTCTTTCAGCCCATACATAATTAATATAGATAATATCCTTTGGAAGTAAAATTGAAAATACTTATATTTTACGTCATGAACTCTAGAAATCAAAATATGAGAATTCATGGAAAACCTTTTCAATTTAATGCAATAACCATCAATTTATATCAAAATAGAATCATGATTATACTTTGAATCAAAATTCATGCAATAGGAATAGAGATCATAAAACCCATAAAATACCATACTTTAATTTGGTAGAAAACCTTGAGAAATTGATTGTGCTTCATGGATGAAAGAATCCATGAATTAATATCCACATACCTTAAGTGAGAAAACTAATTAATTTGGAAGAACTTGAGAGTTTTGATGGAGAGCTTGAGTGAATTTACTTGAAGTCTTCAATGGATTCCTTGAGAGTCTTTTGTAGAGAGAAATATTTTAGTAGGTTAATTGTAGGAGAATGAATAGAATTAGAGGTTTAGGTCAATTTATAGAGTTGCATTATGTCCTAAACACGTCTAGGTTCATTAGCTAAGAATTAGGAAAAAGTCTAAAATGCCCTTAGAAAAAAACCCAACTCGGCCAGAAAATCCTTGCCAGGTCCGCGATGCAGGCTTGTCATGGACTTTTCTATTTTTTAAAGTTTCCTTAAAAATCTATCTTCCGATATACGGGTCCTAAAAATATATTGAGACCATTTTCCCGCAGGTTTTGACCTCCTGATCGACATTTCGAACTCGAATTTTCCAAAAAAATTAAGGATAATGTATTACATGAGCAACCTATTCCCAGGGCATTCTTAAGGCACTTATGAGCATTTTGAGGGATGTTATAGAAACTTAGTTTTCTTTTGAGTCAACTTAGTCAATGGAGATAATATAGATGTGAATCCTTTAACAAATCTCCTATAATAGCCAGCTAAACCCAAGAAGCCTCTTATGTCAGTCGGGGATGTGGTCCTTGTCTAGTTCTTAATCGCTTCAATCTTCTGTGAGTCAAGTCAGATCCATCACTAGAAATAATATGGCCCAAGAACGCCATAGATGCAAGACAAAATTCACAATTTAAAAAATTAGCATATAACTCCTTTTCCTTGAGGGTTTGAAGGACAATCTTGATACGATTAGGATGTTCCTCCTCATTTCTAGAACACAATCACAAACAAGTCTAGATACTATTTGAACAGTTGATTCATCAAGTCCATAAATATTGTAGGAGTGTTAGTCAAACCAAAAGACATAACAAGAAACTCGAAGTGGCTATATCGGGTTCGAAAAATGGTCTTTGGAATATCACATTCTCTTAGTTTTAACTGGTGGTATCCGGATCTGAGATCTATCTTGGAGAAACAGGTGGCACCTTGAAGCTGGTCAAACAGATCATCTATCCTGGGGAGGGGATACTTGTTCTTAATAGTGGATTTGTTCAACTGACAATAGTCAATGCACATTGTCAACGACCTATCTTTCTTTCGCACAAATAGAATAGAAGCGGCCCAAGGTGAGACGCTCGGCCTAATAAAGTCTTTATCAAACAAATCCTTCAACTAATCTTTAATTCTTTCAACTCAACAGGATCCATTCTATATGGAGGAATAAAGATAAGTTGCATATTGGGAAGGATATCAATCCCAAAGTCAATATCCCTATTAGGAGGGACTCTGGGAAGATCCTTAGGGAAGACTTCAGGAAACTCATTAACAATCAGGGCTGACTCAAAAGATGAAGACTCTACACCATCATCCTTAACTCGCAAGAAGTGATAAATACACCTTTTCAGAGTAACTTTTTGTCCCTAAGGTAGGGAATAAACTTGACCTTAGGCAATACAAGACTACCCTTCCATTTTAAGACAAGCTCATTTGGGAAACTAAACTTAACGATATGAGTCCTCGAATCAACAAAGGCATAACAGGCATAATGCTATTCCATGATAAGAATCATATCAAAATCAACTATGTCCAACTTAAATAAGTCATCTAGGGTATCCTTGTGATAGATTAACACAATATAATCTATATAGACCCTCTCAGCTAAGATAGACTCACCAATATGAGTGGACACATTGAAAGGATCAAGAAGACGCTCAAGGATCCTATCGAATTTATTATCCACATAAGTGGTCACAAAAGACAAGGTGGCACCCCGATCAAGAAATCACAATAATCAAAATAGAAGACTCAAAGCATACCAGTGACAATACCTAGCGAATGCTCCTGATCTTGGCGATTAGATATAGCATATAAGCAACTGGTACCTCCACCCATAACTTAAGTGGTACCCCTCTGACTACCTCGAGTTGGGGGTGTTGTAGTAGAGAATTGGGATTTATCGCCCCACATCAGACACTGCCACTAAAAATGGCCTATGTTACCACATTTGTAAAAAAAATTACTCCAATCTCAACATTCTCCCTAGTGGAGTTTTCCATACTTACCACATGGTGGCTTTCCTTTTGAACATAAAGCCACACTAGCTTGGAATTTAGAACCCTGAGCTTTGGAGTTCTGGTGGCTCTTTGCCTTCTGCTCATACATGTTATTGGGTGCATGTGTGCTCGACGATGATGGTGCATAGTTAGAAGACCTCATTTGAAAGAAGAAATTATTCTTTTTTGTCTTTCTTCTTATCATCCCCAACCTACTGAGCATACACCATCAATCTAAAAATGACCATATCAAAAATCAGTAATGATGCCTTGCACTCTTTCTTCACATGTCTGCCCAGATCGGAGATAAACTTTATCATCTTTGATCTCATATTTGGAATCAATATGGAGCATATATAGATAGTTAGATGAACTTAAGGTTGTACTCCTTCATGATTAACCCATCTTGTTCCAAATTCATGAACTCTTCAACTTTCACTTCAATTAGTTCTAGGGGAAAGAAGTGATTAAGGAATTCTCCCTCAAACTCATCCCAAATAACAAGCTCAACATCCTCCCCATGACTCTCCTCCCATTGGTTAAACCAAACATTAGCAACATCCTTGAGCTAATATGAAACCAACTCAACCCCCTCAATCTCCACAACATGCATTGCTTTTAGTATCTTCCACAACTCATCGTTGAAGTTCTGGGGGTCCTTATCATCCTTAGAACACATGAAAACTGGAAGATTCATTCTCAAAAAATCTTTAATCCTCATGGCAACAGATGACTCTTGAGGACTAGATCTAGGAGCTAGTGAACACTGGATACCATTTCCGGCAGCTACCAATTAAGTAAGCATAACAATAGCCTATTTGAATTCAGCCTCTGATATTGGTGTAGGCTGATTAGTAGGCTCTTGGGGTGCCTTCATAGACCGAGTAGGTCGACCCCTAGTTCTTACTTCAGATGGTGGAGGTATCTTAAATTGTGAAACCTCAGTGCTTGCGGCGTTTCTCTAACTAGGGATATATTTAGGAGGCACTATCTGCAAATGCATAAATGCAAGAGTTATGAAGGAATTATTTAGAGTAAAACTCTTTTGCATGAACTCAAAATCTGAAAAAGTGAAATAGTTCCTAATATCTTATAGCCTCCTGATTATAAATGCGGTGCACGACACATCGATAAGTAATACTCTACTAGACAAGGCTTTATAGATACCCTAGTACTCTTGAACTTTGTGCTCTAATACCAAGTTTGTCACATCTTGAGAAGGTACCATATGCGTGGCTGACACTCGGAGACTATTGCTGGCCCCAAGCAAACTACTTTATCTAATCACTCATTCAAACACTCATTAGCGGAAGACTTAAAATATTCAAGTGGGCTGTCAAATTAGAATTCAATGAAAAAATAATTTAAATAGGTAGTCTCAAAAGTAAACTAAAATCTCAATATATTAGATTTCAAAACAGATTGACTAACAAAGGTCTCAACTCCAATCAACTCAATTTATGTCTAGAAAACCTCCATCAACTGTCAAGAAGGTATTGAGAGAATCCCACGGCTACCTTAAAAGAAAGTACTTAAGAAATAACTGAAGTAAACATGATTCCTCCAGAAGAAAGGAGGTCTCACTGCTGTCTGGAATGAAAGATAGATATTCAAGAAGTGTCTGTTGATGATCTCTAGCATCTGTATCTGCATCATGAAATGATGCAGGCCAAAAGATGTCAGTATATGAAATGTATGAGTATGTAAAATGGACAGGAAGGAGAAATATTCAACAACACTTACCTCAATCTCAATAATCAACTCAAGGGACTCAACTCAAAGATGTGCAAGTTTAGGATTTAACAATACTTTTTGAAATTAACTCAATCATCTACAATCTCAATCAAACAGTTATATCATGCAAGATTATATCATAATTGGGAGTTTATCTAACTGATAACCGCCACCTATGAGTATGTGATGTACAGTGAAGTGGTGTCATTGCCATACCCACCCAATACTTTATCAGGGTAAAGGACAAATTAACAATCTTTGATCAACAATTAATCTACTCAGGTCCTCTTTTGGGACAAAAAGTATACATCCGATTTTAAAGTTCAATTCTCTCCTACACTGGCTATGTAGTTATTGAATTTGAGTTATGTGTTACTATTACTCAATTCGCTACTCGATACTCCTCCCAAGACTCAATATGCTCATAAGACTCAAATTAAATCAAATCATGCAAATTTTCTCATCTAGTCACATTAGACTCTAAATAGCTCAATCTAGTCATCAATTCATCAATTATTTCAACTAAACTTCCTTTCAAGACTCATTCATCACTCATCAAGACTTTGAATCAACAATCATTTAGACTTCAAAATATTCAAGTTCAAAACGATAATAAATGTAAAGACTTCTACTATCTAAATCAAGTTTGAGTGATTCTCATTCAACATTCACCAATCAATCTTTTTGACTCACTCATTGTGTAAAATATTGAAAACAATACTCAGTAAGGGTTTATGGGAATGAAAGCATGATTGGGTATCTCAATTTCTCATCGCATCGACATCATCAAGACATAATTGAATATACATATGCAAGGACTCCCTAGAATTATAAATATAATGAAGAACTCAAATCATATAGATATTCAGACTCAATTCAAAGATCAATTCAACTTAAGATGATGTAGCGAACGTGGACGACCATGGTTTGACGTACTGGTAAGTCTTACATTCCTGGAAAATCAAAGGAATGATCAAAACTTGAAGGGATTGATCAAAGACCTTGAACCCTAACTTTCTTTCTTCTCTCTAGTCACTTCTCTCAAACATTCCAAGTGAGAATAATAGGTTAAAAACCTATTGGATATGTTAAGGGTCTGATTTTTGGTCCTTAGATGTGCAGGGTTCATTTATAAAAGCTTTCTTTGAAATCATTGAACTAATGATCAAAACTCATGTAAATTATCATTGAACCTCATAATCATAATTGAAAGTAACTTTATGCATGGCATTAATAATTAACTCAAAATAATGCAATTCATATGAAAACATACTTATAATGATCATTGATAATATGTAAAACGAAATTAAAACAACACAATGCACTTTATCAAAACTAGGGTTAATAAACAATTTGATTTTGAAGAAAACTTGGAGAAAACTTTGGGACTCCATGGATCAATCCCCACACCTTGAAGAAATCAACCCAAAATTGAAGAAGAATTTGATTGCTCTTGAAACCCTAGCTTGAAATTTGGAAAACAGTTCGAGAGGATTTGTTATCTTGCCTTAGAAGAATATTTCGAAGAATGATTTAGAATAGAGGGAATTTTGAAGGGATAGGTAATTATAGAATTGAACTTAGCCATAACTATATCTAGATACATTGAACTGAACTTTGGGAAAAGACAAGATTTCTCTTCATTAAAACAGAATTTTGAATCTACAACCAAGGTACTACAAGTCGTCCTCAAATCTTTGACTCGTAGACTTGAGTCATCATGTAGGTCTGATGAAACTTCTAAAAATAGGTCCTCTGATGTTGCATCTACCTATCTTAGTTATGACTCATCATCATGATTACGAGTCGTTAACTCGACTCATCCTTTAGGTGTGAAAAGATCCTGATTATGGGGTCTTTGATCTTTAGTTATGAGTTATTGTTATGACTGGTTATCTTCCTTACAAGTTGTAAACTCCAATTGTCCTACAGGTCTGAAAACCTGCAAGTTTAAAGGCCTCTAATGTTTTTATACGAGTCATTCTTACTACTTATCAACAGGATGACGACTTATCCTGTTGAGTCGTAGGAATCTCCTGAGTTTCAATTCTGGACAGGCCCTTAAGATTCACTCCATGACTCATCCCTATGAGTCATAGAAGGGACTATGAGTTGTAGAGTGACTCGTTAACTTGAGAACATGCCAAATTTTGAGGAATTTTCTTTGGTTTTAACTTTTCGACTTATATATCTCTCCCTTAGAAACATTCATCCTCGAATGAAGTTCAACTAGCATAGAAAAGATAAGAAAAAAGGACCAGCAACCCAACAGGAATATGATGATACCTTAAAATGCATAGAACATGAAAATCTCAAACTCAACATAAAACATGGCTTAAAATCAACTTTCATGAACATGCATGCATATGAATGACAAATGAGGAACTAAATATGTAGGAGTTCAACTAACTTAAATAAGAACAACTTACTACCTTAGACTTGTGTAGAGGGAAAGAGATACGGGTATCGTTTCATCATATCTGCCTCCGATTCCCAAGTAGCACCCTTTACATGTTGATTCCTCCACAATACTTTAACGGACACAATTTCTTTGTTTCTTAGCTTCTTAACTTATCGGTCTAAGATTTCCATCGAAACCTCCTCATAAGTCAAATTCTCTTCAAAACTTACATCTTCCAATGGTACAATGGAATTTGGATCACCCACAACCTTTCTCAACATCAATTCAAGAAACACTGGATGAACCATAGACAACTCAAATCAAAATTATAATTCATAGGCCACCTTGCCAATACGCCTCAATATCTTTTAAGGTCCATCATATCTAGGACTCAATTTTCCTCTCTTACCAAAATGCATTACACCCTTCATGGGTAAAACCTTCAAATAGACCCAATCATCTACCTTAAATTCAAGCTCTCTTTTCCTAATGTTTGAATAGGACTTTTGACGACTTTGAGTCGTCTTCAACCTCTCCCTTATAAATATCACATTCTCCATAGCATCTATTACCAAATTTGGACCAACCAATGCCATCTCACCTATGCAAACCATCCTACTAGGGACCTACATCTTCTACCAGACAATGCTTCAAAAAGAGCTATTAGGATACCAGAGTGATAACTATTATTGTAAGAAAAACTCCATCAATAGTAGATGCTCATCCCAATTTCCTTTAAAATCAATAACATATGCCCTCAACATATCCTCTAAAGTTTGAATCATTCTTTCGTCTTAACCATCAGTTTGAGGATGGAAAGTAGTACTTAACTCAACCTTTGTACCAACACCCTTTTGAAATGCCTCCAAAAGTACAAAGTGAATTGAGTACCTCGATTCGATATAATAAATAAGGTAACACCATAAAGTCTTACCAACTCACGAACATACAACTTAGCATAGTCTTCGACACCATAAGAAGTCTTAACCAATAGAAAATGTGCCGACTTAGTCATCTGATCTACAACAACCCAAATAGAATCATATTGCTTCTTAGTATGAAGCAAACCTATTACAAAGTCCATATTCACATCTTTCCACTTCCAAGTAGGAATTTCAATGTCTTAGGCTAGTCCACCTAGTTTTTGATGCTCAGCTTTAACTTGTTGGAAATATGGGCACTTAGCCACAAACTCCGCTATATCCTTCTTCATGCCATTCCACCAATACACTTCCCTTAAATCACAATGCATCTTGGTATATCCCAGATGAATTGAATACCGAGAGCTATGGGCCTTGATAATTGAGTACACCATCTCCCCCTTAGGAGAAAGCCTCAATGGCTTTTTTGGTGACTGACTTCTTTAATTCAACCAACACTGGATCACTATCTTGCTTAGCCTTGATATCAGCTATAAAAGATGATTCCGAGCCATTATGCATAAGAATACCTCCATCATTAGAATCAACCAAACGCACACCTAAACATGAAAACCTATGAACATCCTTGACCAATTCCTTTTTACCTTCCTCAACTTGTTCAACACTATCCATGGGCAACTGACTAAGGGCATCAACAAATACATTGGCTTTGCCCGGATGGTACAACACACTCATATCATAGTCCTTCAACAATTCAAGTCATCTTCTTTGCCGAAGGTTCAAATCCTTTTTCTTAAACACATATTGAAAACTCTTATGGTAGTGAACACATCCATATGGACACCATAAATATAGTGTCTCCAAATCTTCAAGACAAACACAATCGATGGTAGCTCTAAGCCATGAGTCGAATAATTATTTGCATGCACCTTAAGTTTCCTAGAAGCATAGGCTATCGCCTTACCATGTTGCATCAACACACAACCAAGACCAACCCTTGAAGAATCAAAATATACAAAAAAACCATCGGACCCTTCCGACAAGGTCAAAATAGGAGCGGTACTAAGAGGTCTTTCAACTCTTGGAAACTCTTCTCACAAGCTTCTGACCATTGGAACTTTACTTTTTTGAGTCAATTTATTCAAAGGTGATGATATCAGTGAAAAACCTTCCACGAACATTCTATAATATCTGGATAGGCCCAACAAACTTCTAATATCCGAAGGGGACAATGGTCTAGGCCAATTTTTAACCGCCTCAGTTTTCTTAAGATTAATTATAATCCCTTCACCGGACATAATGTGACCAAGGAAAGCAAACTTCATTAACCAAAACTCACATTTATTGAACTTATCAAATAATTGCTTATCCCTTAGAGTTTGCAACACAATCCTTAAGTGATTAGCATGCTCCTCCTCATTCCGAGAGTAAACTAAAATGTCACCAATAAACACAATTATAAGCATGTCTAAATATTATTTGAACACAATATTCATCAAGTCCATAAATGTCGCGGGGGAATTAGTCAAACCAAATGACATAACCAAGAGCTCATAAGGGTCATACCTTGTTCAAAATGCTATTTTGGGAATATCACACACCCTCACCCTTAGTTGGTGATAACCGGAACAGAGATCAATCTTAGAGAAATAACTTTCCCCTATCAATTGGTTAAACAAATCATCTATCCTTGGAATTGGGTATTTATTCTTGATGGTTACTTTGTTCAATTACCGATAGTCAATACACATACGTAGTGAACCATGTTTCTTTCTTACAAACAAAATTGGAGCACTTCATGGGGATATACTTGGTCTAATGAAACTCTTGTCTAACAAGTCTTTAAATTAATCCTTTAACTCCTTGAGTTCCGCCAGATCCATTTGGTAAGGAGAAATAAAAATGGGTTGAGTACCCGAAAGAAGGTCTATACCAAAGTCAATTTCCCTTTCGGGAGAGACTCTAGGTAGATCATCGGAAAACACATCCAAAAACTCATTAACAATGGGGACTGACTCTAGAGTAGGTGCTTTTGAATTTGTGTCCCTAACCCTCAAAAAATGGTAGATACAACCCTTTGAAATCATTTTCTGAGCTTTAAGGCACCAAATGAATTGACCTTTAAACACGAAATTACTACCCTTCCACTCTAGGACTGGCTTATTAGGAAGTTAGAACTTAACCACTTTGGTTCTACAATCGATAGAAGAATAACACATAGATAGCCAATCTATACAAAGGATAAGATCAAAATCGATTATCTCAAGCTCAACTAGATCACATAGAGTAACTTTATGGAGAACCGAAATTGGACAACTTCTACAAACTCTTTTAGCCATAACAGATTCACCTACGGGAGTATAAATAGAAAAAGGCTCTAATAATTTTTTGGGGCTAACATCAAATATCATGGCCACATAAGGAGTAACAAAAGATAAATTTTCCCCTGGATCAAGTAAGGCATAAACATCATAGTGAAAGACCCTTAACATACCGGTAACAACATTGGGAGTCTCCTCCACCTCTTGCCTACCATGAAGAGCATAAAACCGATTGTTGTGTTGTCCATCCTTTGGTTGCACTTGAACACCTTGTTGCACTTTGCCTCCATGAGCAACTTGGCCTTGAGGGAGACCATTTTTGACCTTACACTCCTTAGCAGGATGACTCGGCTTGCCATATCGATAATACACATTTAAACTTATTTCATGAAGTGGTAACTTGGCCAATAGGAGAAACTTCTTAAGGTTTAGGGTTGGGCACCTTATCCTTGTCAAACCTTGGCGTAGTGGAATTTGAAGATCCTTGTCTGGAATACCTTTGGAAAAAATGAGGACGCCCACTACTTCTGGACCTAGCATGAGAGGAATCACCACCACTAGTCCTTGCCCTCTTAGACTCCCTAGCACTTCTCTCCTTAAACCTTTTACCCTCTATTTGCACCACATAGGTGATGAGTCTAGAGACATCCATTTCTCGAATCAACTATTTGTCTTACATGCCTTATAAACCATATCTGACATACCCAACACAAACTTTCTCATACAAGCTCTTGGGTCAGCAACCATGAATGGAACATATTTCGACAATTGGGTAAATTGAGGGCATACTCCCTCACACTCATACCACCTTACTTAAGGTTGATGAATTCTTGTACCTTAACCTTTCTCAACTCTAATGGGAAACATAAATCAAGAAACACTCCTCTGAACTCCTCCCAAGTCATGGGATCTGCCTCTCTAGGACTCTCATTCTTCCATTTATCAAACCAAATTTGAGCAACACCTTTCAATTGATACATAAACAACTCTTCCCTCTCAACTGGGCTAACCCCCAAAATCTCCATAATCTTGTAAATGCTATCAACAAACTCTTGTGGATTCTCTTCCATCTTGGAACCCCAAAACTCCAGAGGATTCATCCTCATGAAATCACGAACCCTTGTTGCTACCAAACCCATATTTGGGTTTACGGGAGCAACCACTTCACGATTCACTTGGGCCTTTATAGCTTGAGCAAGCACTTGAAAGGCCGCTTGAAACTCAACATTCGAGACTTATTTATTCAAGGGACATTTTGAAGCTTGTTTCTCCTCTCCAACCATATTCCTTCGATCAGGGTATTCTTGTGGAGGCATTTTTTGAAAATCACAAAGAACAAGCATTATAGGAAGAAACTTAGAGTACCACTCTACCACACAACATAGATTATGAAAGAAGTAAAATTTTCCTATGATGCTTCATAACCTCCTATTCATAGATGTGGAGCGCTTCACACTAATAAATAAAACTCTACTTAATGTGGCATGTTAGACTCCCTCAGACACTCCTAAACCTTATGCATTGATGTCAAGTTTATTATGACCCAAACCTAGGGCATAGATATGAAACTGTGATTGGGAACTTCTAGGATCCCAACTAAGACATCTTAGCATACATCACATACATAAGGTAAAGAAACATAATCAAGATAAGCAAAAGTATCAACTCAACATAGAATTCAAGGAAAGTAAACTCTAACTATTGGTCCAAAATGGACTTACAACAATTTAAAATGTCTAAGTATGCCTCTTTTAACTAGACGAGCTCACCCAAATCATAATAGAAAGTCAAAGTAGCAAAATGAAAGAAAATTCATGTCCTCGATGATATGAGGACTCACCAACTCTTTGAGAACTAAGCAACTCTAGCCACGAATAGGATGATCGTTGTGTGCTCCTATATTATGAGACAATGTAGGCAAAATATGTGTTAGTATATAAAATGTACTAAATATTTGAGTTATGCATGAACAAGTAATAGGACATGAGAAATATGGCATAAGGTGCATGACCAATCATAATGAGCATGAGTAAGGCTTAAAAGCATTTAAAATATCATGAAAACCTATGGTCAATGTGTCATGACCCAACTTCGTAGGCCGTGACTAGTGCCCGATTTGGGCATCCATACATACCCTTAGCTTCACCGAGCATGTTAGTAGAATAAACAAATATATAAATCAAAATAGATCGCTAGAGAGCGCACAAAAATAGATGTAGTACACGAAGGCCGTTAAGGCCGTTACTGAACACAAGCCCAAAACACATATACAGAACCCACAACACAAGTCTATAGACCTCTACAAAATGATAGCATAATCATATAATGGGACAGGGCCCTATCGTACCCTTAACCATTACGTATAAATATACAATAGAAAAGTTAGTGCCAAAATAAGGCTCCGAACAAAGGAGCACTGCCAACCAACAGGGTGGATGTCCTAAGCGAGTGGATCAGCAAATCGAGCGTCTATACCTGCGATCATGTAATGCAGCCCCTCAAAGAAAGGGGGTTAGTACAGAAAATACACTGAATATGTAAAGCATGAACTATAATAAGTAAAGTCATTAAGAGAAGAATGTGCAAAAATAAGCAAAAATGTTTTTCATAACCATAGATAATGTATGCAGAAAACATATGTCATATTCGGCCCCATTATAGGACTGGTGAATAAATTATGGTCACCGCCCCGTCATTGGCGCTACAGCACATCATAACTCTAGAGTAGAGAATATCTCCATAATAGATCATATCATATCAGATGGTCATATCATATCATATGTGTACATGGCACATCATAACTCCACAAATCCCATGTATAGGTCGTACCTGCCCCCTCACGTCGGGGCACGACGAATAATGTAAAGAAGTACGCATGATAACAAATCCTGGCCCGGGCTCAGTGAAAGAAGCATTAAGGCATCCACGAGTGGAGTAGTGAGAAACTAAATGCAATATAAAATACAAAAAATTTCCAGAGACTCAATAGCATAACTCCGATGACAAGTCATATAAGAGAAATTGAGCGATAATCATAGTGCATGTCTTTTAGATGTCACGATGGTCTATGTCAAAATAGTCTTTCTGAAATCGTTTCCATATTTCAAAATATATTATGGGGCTCAATGGAATAATTAAAATGAGCTATCATTCAAAATCAAGACAAGAGTCATATCAAGTACCTTTTGAAAGTCACTATGGACTACATCAAAATAAAACTTCTGCAACTATATACTCGTATCAAAGTGTAATAAAATGTCTTTTGAAAATCAAGAAATTGGCCATTCTAGTGGCTCTAGGAATAGAAACTTCCTTGAAACCATATAAAAGTCATATACTTGTTTCATAAAAACCATGCCAAAAGGAAGATTATCTTTATATACTCATGTCAAAAATATGCCAAAAGAAGGAAACGTTATCTTTACATACTTATGCCAAATACATGCCAAAGGAACGTATAAGCCTTACATACCTGTTATGGGTTAATCTCATCCAGGCTCGCTTCATTATTCCTTTAACCTATTTAACACGAAAGTAATACTAAGGTTAGTGACCTTCGACTTTCCAGCGTCTTAAGTTACATTCGAGCATACACAGAACTCACTTCCTCGCTCGCCTTTATCGACTAGTTCCTTAATTAGTTAAGGATTTAACGGAATTCGGGCAGCACCTCCCCTATAACATGCCCTATACGAATTTCCAATTACATCCCTAATTACCACATCCAAAAAAAAACAACCTTCAGCACATATACAAGTGATTCACTTCAACATTACAAGGTACAAACTCCAAACAACTCATTCAAAACTATGATACCAAAATAGGGTATTTAGTCTCTATATCATAAAACCTTTAACCCTACGAAATGGAGGGTCGTGTGGCTGCAACCAGAAGTATCTATACCCCTTCAGAACACTTTCCATCCCTGCAATACACAATCAAACCACCAGCAGGCGCAGCACAACAACCACAACACACTACTCCATTTCGATTTAACTATAATGACCTTAGCTTAGTTTGTTTCTAACGTCAAGCATCCTTGTGCAATTTCTATTCCAGCCACATATAAAACTTTTAATATACTCCATAATCACACCATAAACTCTAAATTGAAAGAAAAACCCTTACCTTACCCGAAATTGGCCAAAGCTTGCCAAAACTCGCTCGAAAGTTCCTTAATTGTGGCTGAAATATTGTGGTTGTTTGCTATCCATTTTGTGCTGCTCCAAACAATAAATTTACATTATTAACACCTTCATATCATGTCCAAATCCTTACCAAAACGTGGGAGAAGAGAACCAAGCCATACGTTGCTAAAACTTGCTAAAACTTGTTCTCTTAACATGCTGAAAATTAACGGACTATTTATATCTCTTTCTTGCTGACCCAAAATGAGATTTTACGTTATTAAACCCCTATATATAACCGTAGGATATCTTAAATAATTAATTCACGGAGAGAAATCTGAAACCTTACCTTTAATTGAGCCAAATATGTGGCTCTCGTTTTCTTATTCTTCACGTTTTTCTCTCCCTCTCTCACATATTTTTTGGTTATAAAATGAAGTCCAAAGTAAATATTAGTCATCTTTACACATGTATATAACTTTTTGGAGAGTGACACATGTCATCCCCTAAGGGTGACACATGTCAAGCCTTAAGGCAGCCATATCATCTCATGCAACCAATCATATGCTGCCACATGGCGGGTGGGATCCACACCAAGCTGCTGCATCACTTGCTTTTCTAAGTAGGTGCATCACCTACTTGCTTCGAGTAGGCGCGTTGTTTCCTTATTTCTCTTTCGTGAGCTCGTAATCTCATCTCACTTCAAGAGACTATGTATTCCTTGCTACTTAAGCTCGATGTGTACTCAAGTAGATTAGTATGTAAAATGTCCCAAGTTGGTAGCTTACACAAGTAAGTCGATTCCTATTACCCATTACATGGCCTCCAACTCCTTCCAGATTCTTATAACCCTATTTCCTATCTTCCCTATTATTGAGGTATCTCATTCTCCCCTCCTTAGAGTTGTTTGATAGCGTTATAGATTATCCAACTCACATGACAACTTCTAAGAAACTTACGAGCCTTTCCAGAAACTTAAGAAGCTTAAGAAGCATTCCAAGGTACCAAAGTACGGGGTATAACACAATGCATCATAAAATCTATATAGTAAATCTCATATCTTTGCATTCAACTTATGTGGGATAAGACATTTAAATGACATCTTAATACCATGCAAGCTTTAACATAAAATTCGATGTAAATCCCACATAGAGAAGAGAGAGGCTACTTGCCAAGGTAGACTCCGTGAGAAATAACTTTGACTCAAAATTTATATGTGGATCCACTAGCTAAGTCATGAATGCAACCTACGAGGGCAACGTAGTTTGGTACTTTAGGTTGCTACTAGGATTCCCTTGGGTAACTAACTACGTTACCGCACTGAACCCCACCTAAAAGTCATGCTTAGTCAATATTCCAATAGAATGCATTAAAATATGATCATAAAAATTATAGGAAAATATAGTAACTACATATCAATCAATCTTTACAAAACATAATAAGAGTAGCTCATTAACTTTAGTGATTCATAGAAATCCATAACTTCGGCGAGAATTGTCCTTATCACCATTTTTAAACATGATTGTATGAGAATTGTACTTATCACACCATAATAAATATATTGGATCATAATTGATCATCATTATAACTTTTATCATTAAATCATAATCGCAACTTCATTTATAAAAGCTTTCTTTGAAATTATTGAGCTCATGATCAAAACTCATGTAAATCATCATTGAACTACATAATCATAATTGAAAGTAACTTTATTCATGGGAATTAATAAATTAAATCTAAATCATGCAATTCATATGGAAACGTGCTTATAATGAGCATTGATAACATCTAAAATGAAATTAAAACAATCCAATGCACTTCATTAAAACTAAGGTTAATAAGCAATTTAATTTTGAAGAAAACTTGGGAAAAACCTTGGGAATCTATGGTGAAAGGAACTCATGGATCAATCCTCACATACCTTAAAGAAATCAACCAAAATTTGAAGAAGAATTTGATTGCTCTTGAAACCCTAGCTTGAAATTTGGAAAATAGCTGGAGAGGATTTGTGATCTTGCCTTAGGAGAATTTTTTGAAGAATGATTTAGAATAGAAGAAATTTTGAAGGGATGGGTAGTTATAGGCTTTAAATTTTCCATAATTGTGTCTAGCTATATTGAACTGATCTTTGAAAAAAGATAAGATTTCCCTTCATTAAAATTGAATTTTGAATCTACGATCAAGGTTCTACGAGTCTTCCTCTTGTCTATGACTCCTAGACTTGAGTCGTCATGTAGGCCTGATGAAACTTCTAAAAATAGGGCCTCTGATGTTGTATCTATGATTCGTAGTTATGACTTGTCATCATGATTACGATTCATCAACTCGACTCGTCCTATAAGTCTGTGAATATCTTGATTTTGCGGTCTCTAATCTTTGGTTACGAGTCATTATGGTAACTTGTTATCTTTCTTATGAGTCATAAACTCCAATCTTCCTGTAGGTCTGAAAACCTGCAAGTTTTAAGGTCTCTGAAGTTTTTATATGAGTCATTCTTTCGACTCATCAATAGGACGATGACTTGTCCTATTGAGTCGTAGGACTCTCCTGAGTTTTGGTTCTAGGAAGACCCTTACAATTCACTCAATGACTCATCCCTATGATTCATCGAAAGGACTACGAGTTTTAGAGTGACTTGTCAACTTGAGAACATGCCAAATTTTGAGGGATTTTCTTTGGTTCCAACTTTCCGACTTCTGGGGTCTTATAGAGTTTAGCAAATATTGCTTTAGAATACTAAATAATGATATGAAACTCATGAGTTGGTATTTTATCAACTCATTAGACTCAAATTCATGAATGATTGTTCTGTTTTAATGCTAATTGAGGAAATTTTAGTCCCTAGTTCTCTTATGTGTAGGCATTTCTTGGTAAAGTTATGTTTAAAAATTTTGGAGCTTAAATTCACTAAAGCAAACCAGCAAAGGAACCAGTGGTCCACAGGTGCCAATTGTTGTCTTGTTCATTGGATTGGAAAAATGTTGTCCAAGTACAGAGGATTTACTGGTGTTGTACAATTCCTAAATCCAAGCACAAGTACGACTTAAGAATTGAAGGTCGAGGCACCACCCCTATTAATGTTGAATAATTCTTGACCATCATTTTGCCGGCCAGCAGAATAAACATACATGAAGATAAAATGCTTCCTTTTGAAATCCTTTGGAAAGTTCTAATGATAGAACAAGAATTTGTGTAATTTTGCTCGCTAAGGAAGAAAATCCAGATTCTACACCTTTCCAAGCTTGGATCTCATATTTGACAATCAATTTTGCTTGGAATAGAGTTTTCCTATATGGATATAATCTCTATTTCTTCAGTTATGAGTAGTAAATCTTTAGCTAGGGGTGTGTGTGATATGTGGGTGTAAAACCCAATGGGTATTTATTAATTAGTTCTTAAATTGGTTTTTGTGCATAAATCTATTGTTGTCTTGAAGTTTTAATCTAAAAATCAGTGGTTTCAAACATTGGTTGTGTGAGATCCCATATTTTTTTTATTGCTTAATATACATAATGTGATGTGGTTATATAAGGTGTATAATACTTGGTGTATTACATTGGGAGAATAATAATGCAAATGTGTGGAAATATGAAATAACTAAACTAAATATTTAGGTCAAAGGAATTCCTTAAACAAAGGTTAGGGGTTAAAGAGATGTCTCGTTTAGTCGGAAGGTTTAAATTAACTTGCACCTTCAGGATAAGACTAAGAATCTATATTATGCAAAGAATAATGTTATATGAGGTATTATAAGATTACAATGGTCGTATGTTATGTTTTGAAGTCAAGAAAGTTGAGAAATAAAGGTTTGCAAAAATTATCATAAGTTTCTCTAATAAATTTTCTAAATATTGGATCACATGTCAGCTTATTTATTGCAAATCAACATCAGAGTAAAGAGTTATTCTTTTTTTACCGTGGACTATTTAGGCTAAAATTGGGTTGTGGACCGAGTTAGGTCAAAAAAATGGTATTAGTCACCAATTCGACATTTTAAGATCTCAAAACATTCCATTTCAATTGCTAAGAAGAGAGAAATCTTAAGAGAGGGTTTCAATGGAGTTCTTAAGTGATTAAAGTGCTTTTGCAAATTTTATCATTGAAGTATGACAGCGTGCCTAGAAATGCGATCTCTACGTGTGACAATCTATTTGTCTTTTTATTAGCTGCATTTGGAGCTGGTTTTGGAAGATAGAACTTTGTAGTTCTTGGAGTTTGTTCAAGAATTATACTTGGTTTGCTAAGGTAATCATACTAGGACTCTTTTATGATAGCTTTTACTAAGCTCTACAAATATTTCTTCAAGTTAGGATTCTATGGCAAATATTTCGATTTAAGCTCAATTATAAACTATTTATAGGTGTGTATAAGCTGCATATATATAGTGGTTGCAAATCTTAGGACTTAAGGAACAACTTTGTTGAAGGAACTACAGGCATCCGGATGTTGGTTGGAGAGGCATGTTAAGGCTATGCTCCGTCCTTCCTTTTAGCACTAGTCCCGAGAAATTCCTAAAACATCGAATGCGATATTTTATTATTCTATTGCTAGAAAGTCCTTCTGTGAAAAGAATTGGGATCGCAGCTGAAGTATTTTCATGATGCTATTATGTTGATATTCCACTCGTTTGGTTAAATAGAGTATTCGATATCTATATGTCATTTTCTCGTCTTTCTTGACTATATGTCCATATGTATTAATTCATATTCTTCTTTGGGCGGTGTAACTTACAAAGATCATGAAAGATATTTCATATTTACAACGAGTCCTACTTCCTCGCTAAAGTGTATTTTGAAAAAATTTAAAGAAACACATCGATTTTCAAAACTCTCAAATATAACTTGTATGATTAAATTTTGGAATACTTTCTTTTACAAATTATCAAGGAATCATGTATAGTAAGTAAGTGAAACACCTTAAGCTTTTTATGAACATGTTCAGGGTTAAGTTATATTTTCAAAAGTTATTAAGTTTTGTAAGCTTATTTGAAAAACATATGAGATTTTATGAGACATTTGTTTGTTATACAAAAGTGATTACGAGATTATTAGAATAGGATTGCGGAAGAGCCAAGATTGGCTAATTTCTTGTTATGGACTACTACATGCATTCAAAGTTCATATCATACATGGCATGCTATGCATTTAATCTAACCTATAATAAGAGGGAAGGGGGCCTATTTGTTCAGAAGACTATGTATATTGTACAGATGGCCATAGGTTGGCCACGATGATGTTGGTAAGCTAGTAGAAGAGACCGCAATTTCTAGCATTTGGTTGGGTATGTGATTGTCATAACCCAAGCTAGACCCTAGGCGCGACACGAAATTTAGAATCCCAAGGGACTCCAACTATGCCTCTTAGCATATAATTCATGAACATTCATAAGGTAAGTAAAGTAATAAATCAATACATAGACGCGGAAATAAAGTCTCAATATGAAAGTCTCAATAAAGAAGAATAAACCTCAAACTCGAATGAAAGACAACATAGACTCATCTAACATGCCTCTACTAACAAGATGAGAGCGTAAGACATCTCCTAGCTCACCCATGACAACATAAGAAAGTCATAAAAATGACAAAGATGAAAGTCTTATCCTCGAAACATGAGGACTCACCATCAATACAAATGTAAAATATCTACACACGAACAGAAGGATAAGCGTGATCGGTGAACTCTATATTATGATATAATGTAGACAAAAGTATGTGTTAGTACATGGAATATATTAAGTATGTGAGAGATATGCATCAACAATAAACATAGGACATAAGCAATATGAATCATGAGATGCAATACTAATAGCTTAAAATATGAGTAAAACCATGAAAACCTTAAAGCATCATCATCATTGGTCAATGCATCAAAACATCATAATGAGAACTTTATACCTTTTCTTTACCTTGATATGGAATAGGACCTCTAACTGACATATAATACCAGGCGAGCTATAATATAGAATCTGATGATCCCTACATCGATAAGGGGAAGGCTACCTTGCCAATGTAGATTTCTTGATGATACTTTCTCTAACTCTGTGCTATATGTGGATCCACTAGCTATGTCATATTGGCATCATAAACCTACACGAGCGACATAGTTAGGGACTAAAGTTTTCTACCAGGATTTTCTTGGGTAGCTACAATGGCTACCGAACCAAACCCCACCTTAAAGTCTTCTCGGTGCTTAGTCAATATCCCAATGGATCTTCATGAAACGTAGTCATTAACATTATTAAGAAAGAAATAATAGATATAAATCCTCATCATAGTAAAATCATAAAATAGCTCATTATCATGATTGATTCATAATCTTTCATGAGTTATTTATAAATCTGGAATATCATTCATAAAACTTTCATTAAAATCTCTTAAAATTCATTATCATAATTCATTAGAAATATACTTGAGACTAGCATATAACATGGGCCATTAAAATTCATCTTGAAATCATGCAATATGATGTGAATTATGCATAATTAAATCAATAATCATAATATATTTCATGAGTAAGAAGACCCAATTAAAAATCATGAAATTGGGCTTTTAGAAGAATAATTAATAAGAAATTTTGAGAGAAAACTTGGGATTTCATAGATAAAATGGCCCATGAATAAATTCCCACATACCTTTGAACTTAGGATCCCTAAATTGCAAAGAATTGAAGCTTTAACCTTGACAAGATCCTTTGAATTGCTTGAGGAAAAGAAGACTCTTGAGAGAACACTGTTATAGAGAGGATTTTGATTTTGAGTGTTTGGGTGAAAATGAGAGGGTTAGGAGGGCTTAGGGTAGTTAATTTTAAGGTTGCGTAAGTTGAGAAGTCATAAAATGAGGTTTAAAAGAAGTTCCAAGGAGAAATATTAGATTTTGCAGCATGTATCCACCATGGGCTCAGTCCACAAGCTGTGTTCCTCAATACAGGTCATAGTGGCCAACGTAATGAATTTCCTAAAACTGAGGCTATACAAGGAGGGGTCCATGATAAGCACCATATTCTGTGGTGAGCACCACGAGAAATGGTTCCCTTCATGGTGGACACCCTCCTATATCCCTGTAAAAGTCCCCCTCACCATGCACGACCACTATGGGCCATATTATCTATCACGGACTGAGGTGGGTCTCATGGTATGGGCCTTTAAGAGGCTTTTTCCCTAATTCTAAGTCCCTCACTACAAATCCAGACCACAGATCATATTGGCCTTCACGGACTATTATGGTCTCCGCGAAGGGGTCCTACAAATTGTTTTTCCCAAGCTTAAGGCAAGGTCTAGGAACACCACCACGAGCCATGGTGAAGTTCATGGACAGTGGTGGATCCTTTGTGAAATCTCAGTATCCAGCTTTTAAGTGAGGGTATTCTGGTCATTCCCTATATTTCTTTAGTGAATAAGGATGATTTTTGTGACTATATTCTCACCAATTAACTACCCTAAGCAATTTTAACCCTCTCATTATCTCCCAAACACTCCAAATCAAAACTCTTATCTCTAAAAAGTGTGCTCTCCAAGTCTTCTTCTTCCTCAAGTAAACTTCAACTCAATTCTCTTCAATCCAGGGCTTCTATGGATCAAGGTATGTGGTACTTCATCCATGGGCACCTTTCACCCATGGAATACCAAGTTTTCTCCCTAAATACTCTATGATTTTCATTCAAAAAGCCCTAATTTTATGATAATGCTTTAGGTTTCTCTTATTAATGATATATTTTATGATTATTGATTAAATTATGAATTCAATTGCTATTATTTTTATGAATTAAGTATAGGCTGATATAAAGTATATAATCATGCATGTTTTGAATATAATTTTATGATATTCAAGTAAATTGTTCATGTATTCAAGTTTCTACCCTAATTTTAGCTATGGTAATAAGTTTCAAGTATGCAATTATATTTTATGAATGAGGGCGACTCAAGATCCTAATGAGTTTTTATGAAAAGAATTTGTAATGATGGAAGGCCTACACCTACATTACAAGAATCACATGATATTGAGCTATTCCTATGAACAAGTTTATGAAGTATTATAATGAAAAACTAATAATTTATGACAAGTATAATTTATGATTATGACATGATATGTATTCTGTGGGATTTAAACTTAGCCTTGAGAGGACTTGAGGTGGGGGCTTGACCTAAGACTTAGTAGCAACCTCAAGTCCCATAAACTACGTTGCCACCATAGGTTTGCCTATAGGGCCTAGCTAGTAGATCCACATATAGCACATGTTCATGTTAGACAGAGTCTACCTTGGCAAGTAGCCTTTCCCCTTCTCGATGTGAGGATCATCAAATTCTATGTAATAGCTCACATAGTTTTATTGTTGGTTACGGTTATCTCCCACATATGTATTAAAATTTTGATTCATTGACCAATGATTATGATGTTTTAATATTTTCATGGTTTTACTCATGATTTAAGATATTGGTCATGCATCTCACGATACATATTGATTATGTCCTATATTTATTATTCATGCATACTTTTCACATACTTAGTACATTCCATGTACTGACGTATACTTTTGCCTAAATTATATCATAATGTAGAATCCGATGATTACGTTCATCCTCCTCTCTCTTGTGGCTAGAATTTATACCTTTTTTGTTGGTGAGTCCTCATTATTCGAGGACATGCCATTATTTCATTTTGACATTTGACTTCTTCATTACTTTTATGTTGTCATGGGTGAGCTAGGGGTTTGTATTATTCCCCCATTAAGTTAGTAGAGGTATGTTAGATATTCAGGAAGTCTATGTTGTCTCTTTTTGCTCATTTTGAGACTTATGCTCTTTTTATTCAAACTATGCTTCTGTATCTTTTATTTGGATTTATTTGATCTATTTACCTTATGTATGCTCATGAATGATATGCTAAGAGGATTGAGGTCCTTCAGAATTCTAATAGTCATGTCACAGCTAGGACCTAGTTTGGGTCATGACAAACTTGGTATTGGAGCACAAGGTTTAAAGTGTCCTAGGGATTCTTACATGCTGCATCGAGTAGAGTCTTGTTCATTGGACTGAAGCGCGTTACATCTATGAATAAGAGGCTATGAGGGGTTTTAGGAAAAATATCACTTCTTTCATGATCTCATTGTGCTATAAAGTTGAACTCTAAGAATCCCCCCTTCTAACACTTTCTCTTTACAATTTTCAGAAATGCCTCCAAGAGGAGCTCCATGTCAAAAAGGGGTTGATGCTAATGAGGGACAAGCCCCTCATGCTCCTAATGATACTCTAGCCGATCAAGTTACTCACGCAGAATTTTGGACTATCATATCAGTGCTAGCCCAAGCCATGACTACTCAAGTGAATCAAGGAGTAGTGGCTCCTCCAAATGTGTCTACTCTGGCTTCTAAGGTTAGAGAATTTGCAAGGATGAACCCTTCCAATTTTCATGAATCCAAGGTTTATGAGGATCCCCATAACTTTATTGATGAAGTGTATAAGATTTTGGATATTATGGAGTGTCTTCAGAAAAAAGGCAGAATTGGTGGTCTACGAAGTCAAAGGTATCACCTAAGTGTGGTACAATTAATGAAATAATAAAAGGATTGAACTGGGTACCATAGGTTGGGAGAATTTTAAGGTTGCATTTCTTGACCATTTATTCCCACTTGATTTGAGGGGGGGAGAAGGTGTTAGAATTTATAAATATCAAGAAAGGAAGCATGAGTGTGAGGGAATAATGCCCCAAGCTCACAAAGCTGTCCAAGTATGCTCCTTCTTTAGTGACCGACTCTCATGCCCGAAGGAGTATGTTTATTTTGAGAGTGTTGAACTTGGTGATAAAAGAGTGCCAAACCATTATGCTCATCAAGGAGATGGATATTTTTGTGCTCATAACATATGCCAAACAAATTGAAGGGGAAAAACTTAAGGAGAGGAAGGTGAGGAAGTTCAAGAGGGATCGATTTAAAGGTGGGTTTTCTCAATAAAAATTTGGGGGTGGTGATGTTATTTTCCAATAAGGCCAAAGGTTTCAAAGCAAAGGTTCTTTACAAGCTCCAGGTCAAAATTTTGATAAATATAGGGCCTCCAACCCTAAGGCCCAAGGTGGTAGTGCTAGAGGACCTACTTTTCCTAAGTGTATCGAGTGTGGGAGAAACCATGGAGGTAAATGTTTGCTTGAAACAAGTGCATGTTTTAGATGCAGTAAGATGGGGCACAAAATCTCCAATTGACCTAACAAAGGTAAAGAATGGCATCATCAAGGTCAAACTACTTAGGGTGGATGAGCTCCACAAGGTGGCAGCCCACGCCAAAATAGGTTCTATGCCCTCCAAGATAGGCAAGAGGTGGAGGAGTCTCCTGATGTGCTCACGTGTATGTTGAAAGTTCTTGAATTTGATGTATATTCATTGTTAGATCCGGGTGCTCCTCTATTGTTTGTTACTCCTTATTTTTCTATAAGATTTATTGTGAGTCCCAATATCTATCTAGAGCTATTTTACGTATATATTCTTGTTGTGATTCAGTTGTGTCTAAAAGAGTATATAGAAATTGCCCAGTTTTAGTTTTCATAAAATTACCTCAGTTGATCTTGTAGAACATGATATGACTGATTTTGATGTTATTGTAAATATGGATTAGCTTCATGCATGTTATGCTTCCATGTGTTGTAGGACCCATGTGGTCAAGTTTTATTTTCCTAATGAGTCAGCCCTTATGTGTAAGGTTAGAAGTTCCGCATTTAAGGGCTAATTCATCTCATGCCTTAAAGCTCGAAAAATGATTTCCAAGGGTTGTATTTACCATCTACTTCAGGTTTGACATACATATTACGATTCTCTTACTCTTGAGTCCATTTCTCTTGTTAATGAGTTTCTAAAAGTTTTCCCCGATGACCTACCAGGCATTCTTCCCAAAAAGGAAATAGATTTTGTTATCGATCATCTCCCCGATACTCAACCTATCTCTATTTCTCCTTATCGAATGGCCCTGGATGAATTTAAAGAATTAAAGGATCAGTTGAAGGATTTGTTAGATAAGAGTTTTATTAGACCAAGTATCTCTCCATAGGGTGCTTCGATTTGATTTTGTCATAAAGAAGAATGGTTCTCTCCATATATGTATTGACTATCAGCAATTGAACAGGGTCACAATTAAGAATAAGTACCCCATTCCAAATAAATATGCATAAAGTAAAAGTGGGGATTTTAGTTTTTATTTAAGAACAAGTAACAATGTATAGACAAGTAAACAAGAATAAGGTTGTAAATGATATAAATACTAGACTAGGGTTATGTTCCCCATGACTTTTAACCTAATAGACGACTTATATTCATGATATCGATTCAATGTATTGCATGCAAAATCTAGCAAATTAGGTAACATCTAATTCACCTCCTGGTCCTTCTTAGACGTATCTCATTCATCTACTCCCGGTCTCAGAATGTATGCTTTACTAACCCTCGCCCTCGATCTCAAACTACTATCTTCTCCCGGTCTCAAGTAACTTAGATGAAGTTTATCCCTTCTTTAGAAGCCATACTCTCTGAATTTATGTTGTGATAATCTTTTCCTACTCACTACCTCCCTCTCGAAAAATCAATGAATACGGGAAAGTTCTTAATGCGTGCACTCACTAAGAAAGAATTTTAAGTATAGATATCACAATACATGCAAAAATAATTTACGAAAATCAATCCTACGTTTGTCTATCTAGTTATGTCGTCATGGTTTCCACAATCCTAGTTGTGGGATTAGCCTCGAATAATTATGATGAATAACTCAATAAAATATGAATAAACCATGTATTATAAAGTTTACAAATACCAACAAATCGAACTTGCAATTTAAAGAATAAGACTTAGATTGAATTACCAAAAAAAGAGTCAAAAAGAAACCAAGTTTGTATGCTTGATCCCAAATCTGTCCAAGCACTTAAGTTCTAAGAATCAATGATCAAAAATAGAGTTCAAAACATGTAATATAGCCTTACAATAGTAGGGAAAAGGTGGGAAGAGTCTCTTTAAACCTAGAAAAAAAGTGGTGTATTTATAGAAGTTGAAACTCAATTCTAAACCAACTAGGAGAACTAAAGTTGTTGGGCTCGTATGGTCCCTGGAAGGGCACCACCACGGCCACATAGTGGTGTATCTTGGTCTTTTACTTGGACTTTGATGGCATTCCACCCCACCATGGCACCCACCATAGCTCGTGGTGGTGTCTCTTGGTGATTGCCTTGGCCAAATTCTTGGCAGCTTTTCTAGATGGTCTCTTCACGGATGGAGGGCTCCCAAGGGTCTCATTGTGTTCACCTTGGACAAAACATGGTGATTTAGTATCTAAATGTCTAGTCCAAGTTCCTTCAAGGCATGGTGAAGTTCGTTCTTTGATTTCTCCTTTCAAGTTGTCCCAAAACCTCAACGCAAGTGATTACTTGAACACCTATGATATTTTGCCTTCCTTGTGCTCTATTCTCAACACCAAGATACCACCTTAGCCAAATTCAATCACGTTTCCACATAAACCACTCCAAATATCCTTAACTCAAGCGCATTTCAATTTCCTTGAAAACTAAACAAAAACACAAATCAAACTAACAAAAATGGTTGAGAGCTTATAATAATTCCAAGTTTTGGGCATCGTGAATGTAGTATCTTGGTGACACATCAACACCCTCAACTTAGAATTATTGCTTTTCCTCAAGCAATAACTCAACATAAACCCAAATGATGCGCAAATACAAGCAACTTATAGAAATATATAGCAGCTCTACAACATAAACCTCATTCCCAACTTTACTTATGCAATGCACTAATGCTCTAACCAACTCGCAAGGATTACTTCCTAGCATCATACTATTCATATCTAACCAAATCAATGCAAACAGTCATATACTAGTTAATATAGCAACCAAACAACACAATCACAGTGCCCTCACCACAAAGAAATCTCTCACGCAGTGTATACAGGATAAACAGAGACTGGAAAAAAACTAGTCACACTCTCAAAAGAAGTTCAAACAATGCAAAAGTAAAGACCATAGGCTTGGTCTTATTTTCAACACTTCAACTCTTGAATAACCTTTTCAGGATCACAATATGAGTTTTTGTCCTGTAATGTAGGCTCGGGTTTAGGTAGGATATATTTAGAATAAAAGTGACTACATTTACCCTCCAAACACTACTTTTCCTTATGGTAGCCACCCTCACCTTAGGCTTTTGGCCTGAGTTGAAGTACATAATCTCCTAAGAGGTACCAGGGTCAAGATAAAGGTTTAAAATTAATTCTCTTTATAATATTCACTCTCAACTTAGGCTTTTAGCCTGAGTTGAGGTACACATTTTCCTTGAAGGAGCCATGGCCAAAATTAGAATTCATAGATAGGAAGGGAAGATAAATTTTGCTTAATCAAAGAAAAGGTCTACTCAAGCTCAAACTTTTTGTTCAAAGGGTGCAATTTCATTTGGTTGGTTAAATTTAGGCTAAGTGACTCATTATCAACAAAGGCCTATGATCCTGTCCTAATTTAGCTATCCAATTATTTCAGTGAGACTAACTAGGAAAGTTCCAGCCGACAAATGCCTCAATCAAACTACACAAATTTAGCTCACATAGACGGCACTGATCTTATGCAATTTAGAACTAATCAACACAGTCATAACCAATATTTGACCAACAAATCACTATGTACAATGTTACAAAGATCTTAGCAAATCAGTTATCACAACTGAGAAACAATCACACAATTATTCAAAAATTTTGAATAGAGGCAATTTCTTTCACTTTCACGGGCTACTAAAAACTCCTATAGACACTTGTATTCACATAAACAACCTAAATATACCAGTTCTACTAGATAATACACCTTCAGAGAAAAGAAACATAGAAAGAAAAACTCCAAAGGGTTTCATGATGACCCACTCCTATAGACACTTGTATTAACACAAACAACCTAAATATGCTAGTTCTACTAGATAATACACCTTCATATAAAAAACATGGAAAGAAAAATTCCAAATGGTTTCATGATTCCCCCACTCCCCACTAAAATTTATGCATTGTCCCATTGCACTCAAAAACTCCAAAATTAAAAATAAGGAAAGTGATTATACCTGCGATGCCCTAGGCATTAGTAGTAGGTTACCTAACTACTCAGACTTCATCAAGTATCCACATGGGTTACCTCCCATGAAGTATTTGATTCAATGTCGCAGCACGATATCCTCAAACTGAACTATTTCTCCATTCTTGGATTTTGGACAGTGTCACTAGGCAGTGCACCATTCTTCCTTTGATTTACCATGGTTGACAATTGACACCTATGCTACTCCAACTTCTTGATAGAGGTTGAGTCTGACGCTACAACCTGGGTCATTTTGAATATGCCTCCTTTTATCTCTTTGACGCCAGCTTCTGTAGATTCAGTTTTCTACAACACTTTGGTCATTGTATCTTCCATCTTTGAGTTTCTTGCTCCCATTCCACCTCTATCTCTTTTTCTAGGATGCACATAAAGGTCACTCTAATAATTTTTGTATTGGTCCTTGTTGTTATAGTTCCCTTGATCTCGATGTTCAGCTTTATCATAGTATACATCCCTTTGATCGCTCTGACCTTGGTTTCTACAGTTGTAAGTATGGAAACCCCCTAGTTGTTCATGTACTTTTCTTCTTTATCAGCAGGTAGATCAACATAGAGACCTGTAATACCAATATATTTCACCTTTTCTAGACCTCCATCTAACAAGCACTTGGTGAATAGATCCAGCTGAGTCCGCATGTGAGCCGTGTCTTGGTCACACTCTTCTTCTTTTTGCCTCTACTTTGCTGACATCTCAAAGATGAAACCTATAGAGTATGAATCTATAGTATACCATGACCAGTTGTTCTTTGCAAGTGGATCCAAGATGGTTGTAGCTTCTTGGAATGTCTTGGCTATGAATGAACCTCCACAAGTAGCATCTATGATAGATTTGGTCACAAAGTTGCAAGACCTATAAAATAACTCATTCAAGTGCTTATTAGTCAGGTTGTGATTTGGACACTGCTTTAGCTTCTGCCTGAATCTCTCCCTAGTATCGTGCATTGCTTTAGTAAGTAATTTCTTATGAGAGCAAATCTTATCCTTGATTTGTAGCTTCTTAGATGGTCAGAAGAACCACTCCAGCTCCCTCTAGGTGGTGATAGAGTCATGTAAAAGCTCATTCAACCACTTCATTATCACCCCCGATAGTGATAATGGAAACAAACTTAGTCGCACAGTTGATTGGCTATCCCCAAGAATTTAAGATGACTTGCAAGTGGAGATAAAGTTCAACAAGTATTGATTGGCATCATCACTTACTACTCTAGTAAATAGTCCCTTGAGGTTCAACATTTGCACATGGTGCTAGTGATAGTAAACTTTAGACCTTGAGGTAGTGGTGGGAGGACTATAAATCTAGTAGCTCCTGCACCATCTGTATTAACATCATCATCAACTAGGTTAAAGTTCACAAGTCTCTGATCTTTGCCCCTCAATGCTACATTGAGTTTATCCCTGTTGTTAGCATCATCCCAGACTTGATTTTCAGCAAGCTCTCTCAGCCTTTGAGCCTCACACTCTTACGTATTCATCTTTCAAATTGACTTTTGAAGTTCAGGATCATAGGGAAGGAGTGGTTCACCCATACTGCGAGTGTTTGGCATGCACTATATGTTCCCTTCAAACACAAAAATAAGAAACTAAAAGTAAAATTAGAAAATAGAACTAAAAACCGAACGAGCAACTAATAGACTATTTCAAAGTTGTATTTCACGGCAATGGCATCATTTTGATAATGCTCAATTATAACTCTAGAAAGTAATATAGACAATCATTATCATTATATTTTAACCAACTAAGAGTTGGAGTCAATCTCACAGGGAATAGGTTGAAACAATACTATTGCTATCACTTATTCAGTTGTAGTTGCTACTTCCCGAAAATAAATATGCATAAAGTAAAAGTGGGGATTTTAGTTTTTATTTAAGAACAAGTAACAATGTATAGACAAGTAAACAAGAATAAGGTTGTAAATGATATAAATACTAGACTAGGGTTATGTTCCCTATGACTTTTAACCTAATAGACGACTTATATTCATGATATCGATTCAATGTATTGCATGCAAAATCTAGCAAATTAGGTAACATCTAATTCACCTCCTAGTCCTTCTTAGACGTATCTCATTCATCTCTTCCTAGTCTTAGAATGTATGATTTACTAACTCTCACCCTATATCCCAAAGTACTATCTCCTCCCGTCTTAAGTAACTTTGACGAAACTTATTCCTTCTTTCGAAGCCAGACTCTCCGAATTTCTGTTGTGATAATATTTTCCTAATCACTACTCCTGGGAATGCAATGAATACAAACATGTTCTTAATGTGTGAACTCACTAATAAAGACTTTTATAAAGAAATCACAACATATGCAAAATAATTCACGAAAATCAATCTTACGTTTGCCTATCTAATTATGTCATCATGGTTCCCACAACCCTAGTTATGGGATTAGTCTTGCATAATTATGATAAATAACTCAATAAAATATGAATAAACCATGTATTATAAATCTTACAAATACAAATGAATCAAACTCACAATTCGAAGAATAAGACTTAGATTGAATTACCAAAATAAGAGTAAAAAGAAGCCAAATTTGTATGCTTGATCCCAAATCTCTCCGGGCGCTTAAGTTCTAAGAATAAATTATCAAAAATAGAGTTTAAAATATGTAATGTAGCCTTACAATAGTAGAAAAAATGTGGGAAAAGTGTCTCTTTAAACCTAGAACAAAGTGGTGTATTTATAGAAGTTGAAACTCAATCCTAAACCAACTAGGAGAAATAAAGTTGTTGGGCTCATATGGTCCATAAAAAGGCACCACTATGGCCAGTGGTGAGCTCTCGTGGTGGTGTATCTTGGTCGTTTACTTGGACTTTGATGGCACGCCACCCCACCATGGTACCCACCTTGGTCAGTGGTGTGCACCATGGCTCATGGTGGTGTCTTTTGGTTATTGTTTTGGCCAAATTCTTGGCCACTTTCCTGGATGGTGTCTTCATGGATAGAGGGCTCCCTTTCACAAGCAGTGGTTCTGCACCACGGCCCTTGAAGGATCTCGGGGTGTGCATGCTTGGCTTATTCATGGTGCTTTAGTCTCAAAATGTCCAGTCCAAGGTCCTTCAAGTTATGGTGAAGTTCTTCCTTTTATTTCTCCTTTAAAGTTATCCTAAAACCTTAATGCAAGTGATTACTTGATCACCTCCTATGCAATTTTGACTTCATTGTGGTCTCTTTTCAACACCAAGATACCACCTTAGCCAAATTCAATCTTATTTCCACATAAAGCACTCTAAATATCCTCAACTCAAGCGCACTTCAATTTCCCTGAAAACTTAACAAAAATGCATATCAAACTAACAAAATGCGCTTGAGAGCTTACAATAATTCCAAGTTTGGGCATCATAAATATCATATTTTATCAACAGTCACAGCTATGGTATTTTCTTTGAAGTTGTGGAGACACTATTTTTAAGGTGTCCACATGGATGTATTCACCAATCGCAAAAGCTTGCAATATATGTTCACTCAAAAAGATTTGAATCTTCGGCAAAAAGGTGTCTTAAATTGTTGAAGGATTATGAAATGAATGTGCTATACCATATGAAAAGGCAAATGTTGTTGCCGATACCCTTAGTAGAATGTCCATAAATAGTGTTTCTCATATTAAGGATGAGAAGAAAGAGCTAGTTCGAGATGTCTATAGATTGGCCCATTTTGGGTGTTCAATTGGTTGATGCCGAGGATAGTATCATTACTGTGCAAAATGGTTCTGAATCATCTTTTGTGGTGAATGTTAAGTCAAAAAAGATAATAATTCTTCTTTGGTTGAATTGAAGAAAGTGGTTGCTGAAAAGCCATTAAGACTTTCTCCCAAGGGAGAGATGATATTTTGAGATATCAAGGCTGATTATCTGTTCCCTATGTGGATGGCTTAAGGGAAATGTATTATCCAAGGATCATAGTTCGCGGTATTATATTCATCCAGGTTATACAAAGATGTATCGTGATTTGAGCGATGTGCATTGATGGAATAGCATGAAAAGAGATATTGCCTAGTTTGTGGCTAAGTGTCCAAATTGTCAACATGTGAAAGTTGAGCATAAAAAAATGGGAGGTTTGGCTCAATACATTGAGATTCCTACTTAGAACTGAGAGCTTTTAATATGGACTTCATTACTAAATTGCCTTTTACTCATAGGCAATATAATTCTATTTGGGTAGTTGTTGATTGAATGACTAAGTCGGCTCATTTTCTTCCTATTAAGACTTCATATACAACCGAGGACTATGACAGATTGTATATCTGAGAGTTGGTTAAACTTCATGGTATTCCATTATCTATCATCTCGGATTTAGGTACTCAATTTACATATAAGTTTTGGATGTCTTTCCAAAGGGGTCTTGATACTCAAGTGAAGGTTAGTACAACTTTTCACCCATAAATAGACTGTCAGGCTGAGTATACCATCCATACTTTAGAGGATATATTGAAAGAATGTATTATCAATTTTAGGAGTAATTGGGATGATCATTTTCTAATGATAGAATTTTCCTACAATAACAATGATCATTCCAGCATTCAGATGGCTTCATTTGAGGCTTAATATGGTAGGAGGTGTAGGTCTCCTATAGGTTGGTTCGAGGTTGGTGAAGTTGCTTTGTTAAGACCATATTTGGTATTTTAGGCTATATAGAAGGCCAGACTTATTAGAGAGATTAAAGACAACCCAAAGTTGACAAAAGTCCTATTCGGATGTGAGGAGAAGGAAACTTGAATTCGGGGTTAATGATTGGGTTTACTTGAAAATTTCACTCATAAAGGGTGTAATACATTTTGGTAAGAGAGGAAACTTAGTCCTTGCTATGTTGGCCTATATCAGATTTTGAGGCTGATTGGCAAGGTAGCTTATGAGTTGGATTTGCCTTCTGATTTGGCATTATTGCATCTGGTGTTTCATGTGTCATTATTGAGGAAGTTTATTAGTGATTCTAGATCCATTGTGCCATTGAAAACATTGAGGTAAATGAGAGTCAATACTATGAAAGGCCCCGGTTGAGATCTTAGACTGGTAAGTTAGAAAGTTGAGAAACAAGGAAATAGCTTCAGTTAAAGTGTGATAGAAGAACCAAGAGGTCGAGGGTGCTACATAGGAAGCTGAAGCAGATATGATGTCACATATCCTTATCTTATTCCTTTCATGCCTAGTAGAGGTGTTTAGTTCCTTCATGATTCGTTCAGCCCAAACTATGTGTTTCAGTCATTCTCATGTTTTCATATGTATTTATGATCATGCAATAAGTTTTGAAGTCTTGTTTTAGCTTGAGATTAAAGATTTCATATTTTATGCATTTTCGAGATGTTTTGCATTCATGTTGAGTTGCCATATTCCTTTTCTATTCTATTCATGTTGGTTTGAGTCCTATTCGAGGATGAATGTTCCTAAGGGGGAGATATTGTAAGGTCCCCAAAGTTGATAAGTCATAAAACGAGGTTCAAAAGAAGTTTCAAGTAATCTCAGCTTTTGAGTAGGTAGCCACCACAGGCTCAGTCCACGAGTTGTGGTCCTCAATATGGGGTGTAGTGGACACAATAATGAAAGTGTTGAAACTCAACCATTGTAGGGAAGGGTCCACATCAGGGACCACGATCCGTGGTGAACACTACGACTCGTGGTGCCCTCCGTGGTGGACACCCTCCTAGATCCCCTATAAAATTCCCCCTCATCACGCATGACCACCATGAGTCGTATTTCCCATCACGGACCGTGGTGGGAGCCTTTGCAAATGCCCTTACCCTGAAGTATAATCCCTCACTACGACTCTAGACCACAGACTGTATTGTCCTTCACAGACCGTTATGGTCTCCGTGTAGGGGATCCTATAGATTTCCTTTTTTCCAAGCTCAAAGCAAGGTCCACGAATACCACCATGAATCATGGTGAAATTCATGAACTACGGTGAGTTCTTGATGAAATCCCAGTTTCCAATTTGTTAGTGAGGGTATTCTGGTCATTCCTTATATTTCTTTAATGAATGAGGACTATTTTAAGGACTATATTCTCACCTATTAACTACCCTAAGCTCTTCGAACCCTCTCATTATATCTCAAACACTCCAAATCAAAAATCTTCTCTCTAAAAAGTATGCTCTCCAAATCTTCTTTTTCCTCAAGTAAACTTCAAGGAGTTTCTTCAAGAACAAACTTCAATTTTCTTCAATATAGGGCTTCTAAGGATCAAGGTACATGGGACTTCATCCATTGGCACCTTTCACACATGGAATCCCAAGTTTTCTCTCCAAATTCTCTATGATTTTCATTCAAAAAGCCCTAATTTTATGATAATGCTTTGGATTCTATTATTTATGATATATTTTATGATTATTGATTAAATTATGATTCAATTGATATTATTTTTATGAATTAAGTATGTGCTAATATAAAGTATATGATCATGCATGTTTTCAATCCAATTTCTTGATTTCCAAGTAAATTGTTCTTGTATTAAAGTTTCTACCCTAATTTCAAGTACAAGATGTGATCCTGAATTTCAGCTATGCAATTACGTGAGGGTGACTCAAGACCCTAATGATGTTTTATGAAAAGAATTTGTAATGATGGAAATCTTACACCCACATAACATGAATCACATGATAATGAGTTATTCCTACAAATAAGTTTATAAATTATGATTATGAAAAGCTTATGACTTATGACAAGTATGATTTATTATTATGACATGATATGTATTCTGTGGGATTTGGACTTAGCACCGAGAGGACTTGAGGTAGGGGCCCGACCTAAGCCTTAGTAACAACCTCTAGTCTCATAAACTACGTTGCCACCGTAGGTTTGCCAATATGGCCTAGCTAGTGGATCCACATAGAGCATATATTCATGTTAGACGGAGTCTACCTTGACAAGTAGCCTTCCCCCTTGTCGATATGGGGATCATTAAATTCCAGGTAATAGATTGCATGGTCTTATTATTGGTTACGGTTATCTCCCACATATGTATGGTTCTTATGATGTTAAATTTTTGATGCATTGATTAATGATTATGATGTTTTAATATTTTCATGGTTTTACTCATATTTCAAGATATTGGTCTTGCATCTCATGATCCATATTGATTATGTCCTATGTTTATTGTTCATGCATACTTCTCACATACTTGGTGCATTTCATATACTAACGCATACTTTTGCCTACATTGTATCATAATTTAGGGTCCGACGATTGCATTCATACTTCTCCCACTTATGGCTAGAGTTTATAATTTTTTTGTTGGTGATTCCTCACAAATCTAGGACATGACAGTATTTCATTTTGACAGTTGACTTCTTCATTACTCTTATGTTGTCATGGGTGAGATAGGGGCTTGTCTTATGCCCCCATCAAGTTAGTAGAGGCATGTTAGATATTTATGGAGTCTATGTTGTTGCTTTTGCTCATTTTGAGACTTGTGCTCTTTTAATTGAGACTATGTTTTCATATCTTCCATTTGGATTTATTTAATCTATTTACCTTATGTATTCTCATGAATGATATTCTAAGAGGCTTGGTTGAATTTCTTTGGGATGCTAATCATTGTGTCACGGCTAGGCCCTAGTTCGGGTCATGGCATTAATAGAGTTTGAGAAAAATCCAAGGGATACACATTTGATACTTCAAGAGAATATCGAATGTAGCCTAGAACAAACATTATCTATGTATTAACCAATTTGAAATGGAATAATCTTTGCCTATTGTATTGAAACTTCCTCACAATGTACATACCCTTAGTCTTTTCCAATTTTGGTAAAACTCATTAGTTTTGATTCCTAGATATTGTGAACCATGATTGATTGAATATAAATTATTTTCTAAATTTCCTCATTTTTATATACATTTGTTGAGGATATAATGTGCTAGTTTGTTATGGGTTGAGAAATCAATTTGAAAGTAACCCCATCTGCCAAGCCTTGTGGATTCCACCTTGACCTCATAAGTTAGATATTGTTTTCATATAACTGCCAATGTCTTAATATGAGACATAGTTGAGCAATGTCAAAAATGGCATCATTGCTGGGGATTAGCTAACATTCAACTTTCTCTAGCGGAATTAGACTTTCATTTCTCTTTCTTCAAATCCAGCATGACATGTGTCAAGAATCAAAGAAAAGTTCGAAAATTGGCGAATTCACGATTGCTTCTAATGATTTTTGAATCCAAACTTTTGAGCATTTTGTATTTTTGTTACTTTTTGTTTTATGTTTGTGGTTATGAAAACAGGAAAAGATGAGCCACATTGATGACAATAAAAGCATGGCCGAGTTTGTCAGTGATAAGGATTATAAGTCCATTGAGCTTGGTGCAGCAGGAGCCATTCTCCTACTACCCATGGTAGGAAATGTGATTTCCCAAGGTACTAGCACCATGTTGCACTTCCTTCAAATGAAAGGACTATTTAGAGGGCAAGTAGAGGAAGACCCAAACCGGCACTTTTGTAACTTTATATATGTATGTGTTTCTTTCTTTAAAAATGAAGAACATTATCCAAGAATCTATTAGTCTAAGGTTGTTCCCTTTCTCATTGATCAGATAAGCCACACCATAGCTTGATGAACTACCCCAAGGATCAATCACATCTTGGGCTGAAGTTAAACCAAAACTTTTGAGAGATTTGTCCCACCCTCGTGTATGCTTAAATTATGAGAAGAGATAAATAAATTTCATCAAATACCATGGGAATCCATACATGAAGTGTGGCTGAGATTTAAGAAAAAAGTTGTTATATGCTTGAACCATGGGCTGTCAAATAAAGTGTTGCTCCAAACTTTCTACCGTTCGCTAGATGAGATGAACCAAGTGGTAGTGAACAACTTGACTGGAGGTTATTTCATGAGCCTAACCTTTGCCTTGGCTTCCATTTCCCTTGACCATAAGACAAAAACAAACCTGGCTTGGCATACAAGGGACATGAGAGACCTTTGGGTGTATCGGCTACAAGCATGAAAAATGAGATGGAAAGAAGGAAAGAAGAGTGTGATAAGCAAATGGCTAAGATAATGATTCTGGTGGAGATCTTGGCTAAGCATATGTTGGGCATCAGAATAAAAAGTTTGAATTCTATTGAATTACATGGTGAACCACCACTTCAGGAGAAGGCTTCATATGCCTCATTTAATGAAGAGATAAAGTACTTGGTGAATCAAGGGTCGGGTTCTTGAATGGGGTACCAATCAAGATCCTTGGCATCCTCGAGAAGGAAACCAAGGTTGGAGAGATTGAGATTATCCATGGAGAGACCTTGATGGGCAGTGGATATTATCAAAGTTCAAACCCATATGTACCTTCATAAAATATTGATGTTCCCCATAACAAAGCAAGTGTGAGTGACCTAACTATCTCAAAGATCGAGGATATGTTGAACCAATTTTTCAAGAGGGTTAAGTCTATGGATAATGAGGTTAAAAAAACTCAAGAGTGACATATCTAACTTAACCCAAATCATGATCTCCTACTCTGCTTCAATCAAACATTTAGTGACCCATATGAATTATCTCTCAGCTCAAATAAATCAAAGAGCCAAAGAAACACTCCCAAGTGACACTCTTTTGAATTCTAAAAATAATGGTCATTTTACGGCAATAGTCACTAAGAGAGGTGAGACAATTGATGATGTCAATGTTGTACCTATTAAGAAAGAGATTAAGAAAGTTGATGATAGGGTGAAGCCTAGTGCACCCATTCTAATTATTGTTGATGAGGAGCATATAAATGAAGAAAATGAGATGAGAGAAGAAGATAAGGAGGATGAACCTCATAATGTGGTGATAGATGCTAAGGAAATCATAGGGATAAATCAGCTAAGGGAGATGTGACCAGGTGTAACCCCCCATATCCTAAAAGGTTGATGAAGAAAAAAGGAGGACAACCAATTTAAGAAGTTTGTTGATCTATTCAGCAAGTTGTCCATAATATACGACTGGTTGATGCTCTTTTACAAATGTCGAGGTATTCAAAGTATTTGAAGGAGCTACTAAATAAGAAGAGAGTGGTTAAAGTGGATACAATCGAAGTATCCCGCCATTTTAGTACTATGATGACATCAATTTGGCCCCAAAAAGAGAGGATTGAGGAATATTTATAATTTCGTGCACCATTGGTGTGTACAAATTTGACAAAGCCTTGTGTGACTTAGGGGAAAGTATCAATTGATACCCCTTATGAATTTCAAGAAGTTAGGTCTTGGGAATCCCAAACCCACTCCAATGAAGTTGTAAATGGTTGATCGTTCTATTAAGAAGTCTATGGGTATATTATTTGATGTTTTGGTCAAAGTAGATAAATTCATTCTTCTAATTAATTTTGTTGTGCTGGATTGCGATGTGGATGTAGAGGTACCTATAATCTTAGACCGACCATTCATTGCCATTGATTTTGCATTGGTAGATGTTGAACTTAGAGAGCTCAAGTTTTGAGTTGGAGTAGATGGAGTGAAATTCAATGTGTGCACTCCTACAAAGCCAACCGATGAGTGTAAAGTGGTGTCAGTGAGTGAATCCATGGATGAGTTATAAAAGGTCTATGAAAGAAGAAGTGTCACAGGAGATTAGTTGAATATGAGGTACTTGCATCATACTGTGATGTTAAATAAAGCGCTTCTTGGAAGGCAACCTAAGTGTCTTTAAATTAATTTCACTTCACTGTTGTTTTTTTTGGTTTATTTTAGGAGTGTTAAAATATGCCAAGTAAAAATAATGAAAAATTGATTTTCATGGTCATCAGAGCCAGATCAGCAAAATTTTGGTTGAGAATTATATAACACCAGTCAAATACATGTATAAAATAGTTAATTGAGAAGAAAAATAGGAACGTGCGATAGACTGGTACACCACTAAGTGAAAATTTTACAGTGCCAATCATGGCGTAGGTGAAAAATAGTGCTCTAGCAAGAATCTTCAGCATATGTGTTGAACAGACGTCTTACCGGTGGGGATTGGCGAATCATGATCTAATGCAAGTCAGGTAATGTTGAAGAGTTGTTAATTTTGACTCACGGAACATCGAAATTTGGATTTTGACCTCCTTTCCCAAAATCCCAAACATCTTAAACCTTTCTTCTTTCTCCTCATTCATTCCCGACAAAATCCCTTTCCCAACATTCTTCTCCCACTCTTCCATTAAACCGTTCAACTTCCAACCCTCTTTTCCTTTCTATAAACTAGCCATTACCCATTATTCTCTCGTCACTCTAAACTCCCATATCTCTTAATCCAAATTTCCTAAGGTTTTTGCACTCTTTGAATTGAAGTTAAAAGAAATTCCATTGAGGCTCTCAAACTTTTCTCTTTTCATTATTCAATCTTTTGGTATGTTGTTCTATATTACTAAATTTAAGCTATCATGATGCTAAAATGAGAGAATGATTCCCTGTTAGAAATGATTTTCCCCAAAACCCTTTTGTTGTGCTTAATAGTGTTACTTTGAAAAAGGGGTTTTGTACTTTGAAATGAGTGGATCTAAATTGTTTGAGCTTGAATTTTAAGAAAAGCATGTGAAATCTTGTGTATATTGCTTAATATTTGAGTTGGGGTGAAGTCTAAGTAACACATTTGCATTTACTAATGAACCCTTAACTATGTCTCGTAATTCAGAGCATAGGCGGTCATTTGTAAAATAATATCCAGCTGATTAGGTCGAGGTCGGACCTTAAGGATTGGCAGATGGGACTCTTCTTTGATTGATTCAATAATTCAAATAAGTTAGCAATTATAGTTCTTAACAAACATATATATATATATATATATATAAGTGGGGGGTTATTTAACAACTATAATTTCTCATTATTATATATTAAAAATAGGGATTTAATAACAACTTTGTATACCAACATTGGAAAAAACTAGGGGTGTATGTAGCTTTTGGGGTTTCAACTCGAATAGGCTAAGATTAACCTCAACAATAGAGATTGGTACATATATAGCATTTGGTCTAGCCTATGCTTTGATATTCTCCCGAACTATCAAGCATATGTCCCTTAGTTTCTTTCGAACACCAAGACCCTCAAAACACCAAACATTTCTTAAGTAGATGGACTATACCTAGCTCATATCATTAAATGAGAAATTACTTGGATTATCCCATCCGTAGTTCAGATCTAAAGAGTAATTTCAACAAGTCCTAACTATTGAGTCTTACCCAACTTCATTTTTCTTTTCCAAGCCAAATCGGGTTAAAGATCTCAATCAATGTTTGCAACTATTGATTTTTTGGATAAAACTTCAAGACAACAATAGATCCATGCCATATAATCAATTTTAGGGAAGATTAATCAAAACCCATTTAGAGTTTTATATCCCCTCTAGCGCACACACACCTAGCTATGGATTTATGTGAGACCCCGGAAGTTAAAAGGCCAAACAATGGAAAATGTTATAGAAAAAGTTGCAAAAAATTATTTGGTGTAGGTTTCTATGATCCGACCTATGGGCCATAGGAAGGCATTCGTAGAAGGCCCAACATTTGGGAAAAATTTAGAGTGCTGAGATGAGCAAGCTAAAAATCCGTAGAAAGTTTGACGAGCTATATGAAAGGCTCATAGGAAGGTTCTGAGAAATAAGAATTTCACAAAGTATGAACTCACTCTATGAGGGGTTCTTACGAATCGTAGGAGGTCCTACGACCTATAGGAAGGACCGTAGAACAAGTTGAGAAACTCAATATTTGGTGTTTTGGAAAAGTTGGCAGGACGAATGGGTCCTATGATCCGTAGAAAAATTGACAACCCGTAGACTCTATTCGTAGGATGGGTCCTGATATTTAGAGATTTGGCTAAGTGTTGGGGTATTCGACGAACCCATTCGATGACCCATAATTCATTCTACGATATGTAGACCTAAGTTATAGGTTCAATATGAAATTTTTAGTAGCTCAAGTTTTGGTGCACTACTTTTATGACCCGTTCCTATGACCTGTGGTAGGACTTATGACCTGTAGACCCAGTCATAGGTCCACTTCAATAGATTTTAATGAGGGTTATTTGGGTATTTCCTATCTCTTCTACACCTAAGCTATATCATTTTGGGTCATTATACTAAGCCTATAGGTACCTAAATCCTTCAAATTCTTAGTATTCCCTATCATTCTCTCAAATTCACCTAAAGAGTTCAAGGTTTTCTCTCAAGTCTTCTCTCCCAAGAAAGAGTTAGGGTTACAAGATCGAGTTAATTATCCATTACTTAGAGCTTGCTTTTGGGCTTTGATTATCAAGGTATGTTGGGAATTCATCCATGGAGTCCCAAAGATTTCTCCCTTTTTCTATCAATTACAATTCAATGATTCTAGGGTTTTCATCAAGTTGTATTAGGTACACTTAATTATGGTTTTGTGTAATTCCAATAATCTATTCATGCATGGTTTAATTTCAATCACATGTTTTCACTAAGTTTTGCCAGAACTCATGCCTTCTGATATGAATTTCAAGGTTTAAAATATGAATTTATATCAAGGATTTATGAAAGTTATGAACTATATTTTCAAGTACATTTCAAGCAAGTAACCATGAATTGTGAAAGGTCTTCTCACAATATGAAAGAAGTAAGTGATTTGCAGCAGTTAATAGTGAAACTTTTATATATTATGTATGGCATGAAGTGTATCTTTAATTGCATTGTCCATTGAGGATCTTTGTATGACATTTGATGAATATTAATGAGACTGCTATACTTAAGCTATATGTACAAAACTTGACAATCTGGAGTATTTAGGTTATTTTGGGAGGACTATTTAGAACCGAGTGGACTTTAGAGATAAATTTTGTTAGCGTCCATAGACCTTTAGTAGCAATCCCTAAGTCCTATAACTATGTGCCACCATAAGACTTGAGTATACCACTTTATCAGAAAACTCTATATGGCCCTAAGAGGCACAAATTAGTGAATCCACATAAATATGATATGGTCCTATACCTGGCAAGGTATAAGCTAGCCCATCTAACTAGGTTAGCTATTGGACTTCATGAGCTCACATGGTGTATGTCGGTTATAAGAAACTCTCCAATTTATGCATCTTTTTACTATATGTTCTCAACGTTATATAGTTCATTTTAAATATGATGTATTATGAATATGATTATGCAAGGCTACTGATTTAGACTCATCTTGATGTATATGCTTTTGAAAGAAGGATTTTTTAAATGATAGTTATGGATGGACTCCAACTGTTTCATTTTGTTCCTTTATTATGATTATGATTTTAGAAATCCTATTTCACTATTGTTCCATATGTTATTTATATAATTATGATAGTGTTACCTAACATACTCAGTGTATTCCACGTACTGACATATACTTTCTCTATGCTACATCATTTTATGATGTAGATTCCGACACTCATTCTCAAACTCGTGGCTAGTAAGGTTGTATTAGTTCCCAGTCAAGAGTAGGTAAGTCCTCCTTATTCAGAAAGTAGTTTTAGTTAGCTCTTTAACTAAGTTATGATAGACGGGGTCCATGTCCCAATAAACTTATTTTTTTTACTTAGATATTAGAGGCTTGCTTCAGGCATTAGTTTTCAGTCTTCATGGATATGTTATCTTTCTAATAAGACCTTTTATGCATATGTTCTTAGTTTTCTTATGATATGCTTTGATGTATTATGCCAAGGGTTAGTTTTGGACCACTCGTGGTTCTAAGTACCTTGTCTCGGCTAGGGTGTAGACTCGGGTCATGATAATTTGAGATTGTTAATCTCATTGAGATGCCCGTGTGGGAGTCTTATTTGCCATCTTAGCTGCTTTTGAGAATATGTGACTCATGATATGCGTGTGAGAGAGGTGTGAGGAGACTATTTGACTTATAATGCCCGCCTAAGGGGTTGAGTTGGGGGTTTTGAGCTTATTTGAGCGCTGAAATATTTTCTAAAGAAGGTGAACACTTATTTTGACATATTTCCTTCCTATTACTACCTATTGAGGGTGAATATTATGTCTAGACTGAGTTTTGAGAACTTTGAATTGTGTATTACATATTGAGTAGAATATTACCTTTATGTTATATGTGTTGTGATGCATTCATTCTCATTCATTATATCATTAATTTTGGAGAGTTGAGTACTGTGAAATTCGTTTTAAGAAAGAAAATGTTGAACCTTTTTATGTCCTTGACCACGAGCTAGGTGCCAAGTTGATGAGATTTCGAGACTGTGATTTGGTATATGGACTGTGAGTCCCCCATGGGTCATTGTCTAAAATTCTTAGGTCGACAGGTGTATACAAAAGGTTTTGCGACAACCTTGATTCCACTGTACCACCACATCATTAAATCATCATACTGCATTGTATTGTATTACTATCTGTACTACTTGACTTTCTGATTATTGGTGATAATGAATTGTCCTTTTTTGTTTACTTAATCATACTATTCTATATAAATTGATAGTACCGATGCCTGAATGAGACTTTTTTGTATGCAGGTGGAAGCGTTCATTAGTTTATTTCATAGGTTTTATTAATTCATTATACTCGATCTGCTAAACCTACTGAGTACATGTGGAGTATACTCACCCCTAATTTTGCATTCCTTTTTGATGCAAATCCTAGTCAGGGTGTTCTGCGTGGCAACTGATCTTCTAGCAGACTTCTCAGCTTCAGATTAGTGGTAAGATCTTGGGATCCATATCGCCACTAGTTTTATCTTTTATTTCCCAGTCTTTAGTATTATTCTGAGACTTATGTTGTATATTCTAATTCAGGCTTTGTATTAGATATTCTTTATACTTATGACACCAGGTTTTGAGATAATTTCTTCACTATCTTTCTTTTTATTTAAATTGTGGCTTGTCTTCCCCTTTGGAAGTCTCGTGTGAGATTTATTTTTAGGCTTACACATCATGTTGGGAATTGGATGTGTGTCATCATGACCTCAATTTTTGAATTGTGACACATCTTCATAGGCTCATACGTTCAAATAAAATCCAAACATATAATAAAGATGATCCATTGATCAAAACTTAAACTATATTCTTTTCATGTAAAATCTTTTTACTCAAATCTTCATGTTAATAATGTTACATACGGTTTATTACATAACTTGATATATACGTGCAATGCACATGTGGAGAAACTAGTTAAAAATACACATAAATCTAGTTAAACACCGGTTGTTTTTCGTGGAGGGTCAGATGATATCTAATCTTCTTTACCTGGACAAACAAGTAATTACATTTATCATACACATACACTTCTACTTTATTTATGGATGCATGACTCAACCTACTTGTGCAAGGCAACACAAGTGTTATAAATAAGGGTGGCTACCTAGTGTTATTTGTAGGCGGCTGAAAATTCTAAATATGGGTTAGTTCACGATATTTTGGTCTATATATAAGGGAACAAAAGTGACCTGAAAAATATCAATCACCTTCCTTTATTGAAGTCTCCAACTGTATTCTGAAGTAGAAAAATGAAGATTATGTTCCCCATGATGATGTTAATCTCCATTATTAGCAACAAATACAACAACGCCCTCATTGACAACCCCTAAATACCAACTCATTATCTCCACTCTCCGATGCGACCCACGTAGCTCAAACGACGTGTTAGTTTTAGTATTTTAATATCAATATTAAGTGATATTAATTTGCATAAGTGGCATATATAATAATTCTCTCTTTAGTGCATAAAAATATCTTTCATTATCATCTTTAGTTAGTGCAAGACTAAATCATTTCATTATGTATTTTAAACCTAATTATCACTAATAAGTGGTGCACTAAATCATTCCATTATGTATTTTTAACCTAATTATCACTAATAAGTGGTGCACTAAATTATTTCATTATGTATTTTTAACATAATTATCAATATTAAGTGGTGCATTAAATCATAATGATGCACTAAATGATAATGATGGTAATGATGGCATTCCATTATTTTTTCATCTTTTGAATGATTTTCTCTCTTATAAATAGAGAGGTCTTCTTTGTTTTGAGGTGTAAGAAAACATTGAGTGTATTAAGTTTGTCAAAAATGAGAGTTCTTATTAGTTCAAGGGAGGTATTCTTTTTGTGGAACTTTAAACTCAACTCTTGTCCAGAATTTGTTGAGTTACATTTTGTGATAAGGTTGTTGTATACTGAAGGGGACAAGTCAAGAAGAATACTGCTGGACCGGTGAAAAAATTTGCTGCAGTGGACTTAAATCTCCTTAAAGAGAGGGAGATACCCGCACCTCAACCAAGAAGAGAATTTATTTTCTTCATTTTATTTTTCAATTGTAATTTATAATCTTATAATTTCACCAACAATTTTAAGGAGATTCAATATGGCTACAATTGAAAAATCCGCGATATCAAGATGGGAGATCTAAACAAGTCATTTTGGTTCAATGGTAATTATTTCAAGAGATGGAAGGGTAAACTACTTTTCTACTTAAGTTTTCTCAATGTTTCATATGTGTTGACTCAAAAAATCCTAATAAAGTTGACATCCTCTTCATGGATAATGATGAACTTATTTCTCATCAAGACAAAGTGGAAAAGTACAATAATAATTCCTACAAGTGTCGGTAGTATATTCTTAATTGTCTAAATGATAATGTTTATGATTATTATGATAAAACTTACTCTAGTGCAAAGAAAATATGGAAATCATTGCAGAGTAAATATGATACCGAAGAAGCTTGAGCGAAAAAATATGCTGCTAGCCGATTTTTTTGTTTCCAAATGGTGGATGAAAAATCAATGATAGACCAAGCTTAAGATTTTATAATGATTTTTGGAGAGCTCAGGTCCGAGAAAATCAAAATTGGAGACAATCTTATTGTTTGTGGCATAATAGACAAACTTCCACCTTCATGAAAGGAGTTTCAAAAAGCCATGTGCCACAAACAAAAGGGAACCTCTCTTGAGACTTTGATAATGAAAATCCGCATGAAAGAGGAGGCAAGGGTCCAAGATGCACTTTATAAAATAAAGAGAGCAACATCACGACGAATGTAAATTTATTTACTTCAGAAAATGTTACTCCTGAATCTAACAAAAATACTTCTTTGAAGCCTAAGAAGAAAAAGTTTAAGAAATATTATGATAGACTTTCCAAGAAAAATAATGGTAAAAATAGCCAAGCACAAAATCAACAAGTTTATGATAAAGGACTGTGCTTTGTCTGTGGCAAGAGTGGGCATATTGCTCGATTTTGCAGATACCAAAAATGTGGTCCTACACCTCAGGCAAATGTTATCGAAGAGCCTTTTGTGGCAATGATTATAGACATAAACATAGTTGATAATGTTGATGGATGGTGGGCTGATTCTGGTGCAAACCGTCATGTATGTTATGACAAAGATTGGTTTAAAAAATATACTCTTTTTAGAGAGCCCAAAACCATCATGTTCGGTGATTCTCATACTACACAAGTGCTTGAAATGGGAGATGTCGAATTGTGTTTTACCTCTGGAGGATATTAACTTTGAAAGATGTACTTTATACTCCATCCATGAGAAAAAACTTGATGTCTAATTTTTTTTCTTAATAAATCAGGCTTTAAACAGATTATTGAATCTGATCAATATGTAATTGTGAGAAAGGGTATTTTTGTGGGAAAGGGGTATGCTTTTGATGGGATGTTTAAATTGAATGTTGAAATGAATAAAGTTTCTACTTATGTTTACATGCTTTCTTCTACTAATTTTTGACATGCTCGTTTGTGTCATATTAATGATCGTTATGTTGGAATCATGAGTAGTTTAGGATTAATCCAGTGATTAAAAATAATTTTAAAAAGTGTGAAGCTTTTAGTAAAGCTAAAATCACAAAAAGGACTCATTTTCAAGTTGAAAGGAAAAACTAATATATTAGAATTAGTTCACACTGATATTTGTGAACTTGGAAAAATTTTAACTCGTGGAGGAAATAGATATTTTATCACTTTCATTGATGATTTTTCTAAGTTTACATATGTTTACTTGATGAAAAATAAAAGTGATGCTTTTGAAAATATTATTTTTTTCTCCGTGAAGTTGAAAATCAGTTTGGAAAGAAAATAAAAAGAATTAGAAGTGATAGAGGCCGTGAATATGAGTCAAATGAGTTTAATTCTTTGGTCAGATCATTAGAAATAATTTATGAAACTACTCTTCCTTATTCTCCTTCATCTAATGGTGTAGCGGAGAGAAAAAATAAAACTTTAGTTGAATTAACTAATGTCATGCTTATTGAGTCAAATGCGCCTTTAAATTTTTGGGGTGAAGCAATTTTAACTGCGTGTTATGCGTTAAATCGAGTGCCTCATAAAAAGACTAAACTAACACCTTTTGAGTTGTGAAAATGTCACAAGCCAAGTTTGGGATATCTAAGAGTTGGGGTTGTCTATCCTTTGTGATGCTAATGGATTTCAAGGTTACAAAATTGGGTAAGAAATTTACTACTTGTGATTTTCTTGGTTATGCTTCAAATAGTACAACCTATAGATTTTTTAATCTTAAAGAAAATATTGTAATAGAATCAGGTGCTGCTATTTTTCATGAAAATAAATTTCCTTTTGATTCTAAAAATAGTGGGGGTCAAAGAATTGAACAAAATATTTTATCACTACCTAGTTCTTCTTCTTCTACTTTAAAAAAATAAAGAAATTGATGATTTTGAGTTAAGAAGAAGTAAAAGAGCTAGAGTAGAAAAAGATTTTGGTCCTGATTTTTATGTTTTTAATGTTGGAGATGACCCTTTCACTTTACAAGAAGTTTTATCTTCACATGATTCTATTTTTTGGAAAGAGGCTGTAAATGATGAAATGAAATCACTAATTTCTAATAAAACTTGGAAGTTAGTTGATTTACCACCAGGTTGTAAAATAATTGGTTGTAAATGAGTCTTACGAAAAAAGTTAAAACCAGATGGACTAATCGATAAGTATAAGGCTAGAGTAGTTGCTAAAGGATTTAAGCAACTAGAAGGCCTAGAGTTTTTTGATACTTTTTATCCGGTTACAAGAATTACATCTATTAGACTTTTAATTTCTATGACTGCAATTTTTGATTTGCATATTCATCAAATAGATGTAAAAACTGTTTTTTAAATGGAGACCTTAATGAAGAAATTTATATGGAACAATCTGAGGGTTTTGTTCAAGCAGGCCAAGAAAGCAAAGTATGTAAACTTAGTAAATCTCTATATGTCTTAAAACAGGCACCAAAGCAATGGCATGAAAAGTTTGATTCCTGCATAATTAAAAATGATTTTAAAACAAATGAGTGTGATAAGTGCATATATAATAAATCTTGGAATAATACACATGTTATTATTTGCCTATATGTTGATGATTTATTGATCTTTGGCTCGAATATGAATGTTATTGATGATACTAAGAACATTCTTAGAAACCATTTTGATATGAAAGATCTTGGTGTGGAAAATTTTATTCTTGGAATAAAAATTACTAGAACATGTCATGAAATTTACCTTGACCAGTCACATTATATTGAGAAAAATTTGAAAAAATATAACTTTCTTGATTGCAAGCATGTTTTAACTCCTTTTGATTCAAGTGTAAACTTGTTTCCTGTTCAAACTGAAAATGATGTGATAAATCAAAAGGAGTATGCTAGCTTAATTGGGAGTTTGAGATATGTGACTGATTGCACTAGGCCTGATATTGCATATGCAGTAGGAGTACTTAGCAAGTTTACAAGCAAGCCAGGTAATGAACATTGGCATGCTATAACAAGAGTTATAGAATATTTAATTAGAACAAAAACTTGTGGTTTGTTCTATAAAAAATATCCTGCTGTACTTGAAGACTTTTCTGATGCAGATTGAAACACTCTAGCAGTGATTCCTGTTCTACCACTAGATATATTTTTACATTGGGTGATGGTGTTGTTTGTTGAAAATAAAAAAAGCAAACTATAATTGCTAACTCTACCTTGGAGGCTGAACTAATTGTTTTAGCTTCTGCTAGTGAGGAAGCGAATTGGTTAAGAGATTTATTATTTCAAATACCTTATTTTGAAAAACTAATTCCTCCAATTTTAATTCATTGTGATAGCACTGCAACAATTGGTAGAGTTCAAAATCGTTATTACAACGGTAAATCCAAACTTATAAGGAGGAAATACAGTACTGTAAGATTATATTTGACAAGTGGTACCATTAATGTTGATTATGTCAAATTTTGTGAAAATCTTGCAGATCCTCTTACTAAAGCCTTAACAAGAGAAAAGGTCTGGAGCACATCGAGGGGATAGGATTAAAGCCTATAAATTCATGAATCATATAGGAGGAAACCCAACCTGGAGACTAAAGATCCTATAACCAGGTTCAATGAGAAAAACGAATCATATGATGACTTGTTGTGAAAAATGCATTATTTTTTATTCCCTCCCTATGATGTGAGTGTATTGTTTCCTGTAGTGAATTGTGGAGATTGAGTTTAAAAAAAATTCTTAATAAAAATCTGTAGCCCGTATGGGTGGAGTGTTAAATTTACAGGAGCACTCTCGACAGATTTTCCCTATGTGAGTGTGGAAGTAGGCCGCTTCCTATGAGAATTGGGCTTATTCTCAAAAGCACTCATAAAACCGGGATAACACAAGGCCGTAATGTGTTGGCTTATAAAGTTCGTGACAACACCTTGATTACTATGTGTGAGCAGTAATATTTTATGTCCCTTAAGCAGTCATAGTTCTAGTCTGAGACCACTACGACTCTGGAGTAAAAGTTATTGTTTCACTAAGTGGAGGTTCAATGTAGAGCACACCTTCATTATGTATAGTAGTCTTCCTTCAGCTGATAAACTATCTTATATAATATCAAAATGAGTGGGGGATTGTTAGTTTTAGCATTTTAATATCAATATTAAGTGATATTAATTTGCATAAGTGGCATGTGTAATAATTCTCTTTAGTGCATAAAAATATCTTTCATTATCATCTTTAGTTAGTGCAAGACTAAATCATCTCGTTATGTATTTTTAACCTAATTATCACTAATACGTGGTGCACTAAATCACTCCATTATGTATTTTTAACCTAATTATCACTAATAAGTGATGCACTAAATTATTCTATTATGTATTTTTAACCTAATTATCACTAATAAGGGGTGCACTAAATCATTCCATTATGTATTTTTAACATAATTATCACTAATAAATGGTGCACTAAATCATAATGATAATAATGATGATACTCCATTATTTTTTCATCTTTTGAATGATTTCCTCTCCTATAAATAGAGAGGTCTTTTTTGTTTTGAGGTGTAAGAAAATAGTGAGTGTATTAAATTTGTCAAAAAAGAGAGTTCTTATTAGTTGAAGGGAGGTGTTCTTTTTGTGGAACTTTAAACTCAACTCTTGTCCAGAGTTTGTTGAGTTACATTTTGTGATAAGGCTATTGTATTCTGGAGGGGACAAGTCAAGAGAAATACTGCTAGACCGGTGAAAAGATTTGCTGCAGTAGACTTGAATCTCCTTAAAGAGAGCGAGATATCCGCGCCTCAGCCAAGAAGACAATTTATTTCCTTCATTTTATTTTTCAATTGTAATTTGTAATCTTATAATTTCACCAACACCACGCAGATATCTTCGTTCTGGGCCTTGTCATGGTGGAGGCGTTAGGGAAAAGACAGTAGAGCTAATGGAAAGGATAAAAGTAACCCGGAATGGAGAGTCCCTCTCAGTGAATGTTCAATGTATTATTATGCAGTTATCAAAGCTGATGTACCTGAAGCAATAGATGGATTGAAGAAAGGGGACCCTAAGTTCTCAGTGATGGGGATGGAAGACACAGCAGTGGAGGCGGAAATTTGCGAGTTCAGTTTTAAACAGAACATTTCACCACTTACAGAGCAGAATAGAGCTATAATGGACCTCTCTGACGTGACCAAATCTATCATCAGAATGCTTTTATGAGGAACAGATAGAGAGATGTATGTATATATGTTGGATCAAACTGTCTCTGTTCCCTCTACATCACTATCTTGCTAATACTCTAGTATTGTTGATTTTCAAATGCTTTCTGTTTCTTTCCTTTGTGTACTATATTTACATCAGGGGATGAATATTTTAAAGGGTTTTGTGTATAAACTAGTGGTACTTGGAGTGAAATAAATTTTTAATTTATGTTGTAGTGTTCAATAGCAGTACTGTCACTAGTTAGCTAGTTTCAATATTCGTCTATTCATTTTTTTTTTCTTCGATTCCGTCCATCCAAAAAGATGACTCCTATTATAGTTTATGAATTTGCTTCATTCAACCTCTTTTTCCGTTGGAAGGAATACAAATCTTTTCGGTATGGAACACCATATGATACGGAGAGAAAGGAAAAACTAGTAACACTGATGTTAGAATAGTAGTTACGACAATGTAATTACGTGGTTGGACTTGATGTTAGAATGATTGGAGCGAATAATGTGTTTAGCAATTGATCCGGATAGTAAGAATAACATCAGTGTAGTCGTGGTTGAGTTAAATACATCTGTTTGACAATGATATCCAAATGGTATGCAAACAAATGTATGGCAGCTCATGTTGAAGATATATAACAATTTTATGTTAGCAATGTGAAGGTTTCCGGCAATACCATTACTTATCCTAGTTGCTGCGCACTCACTTGTCCTTTTCTTTGTAAAGTTTATGATTTTTACACTATTATTGCCTTGATTAGCTTTAGGCCTCCATCAAAAAGAATTATTTCACTGATGGCAGAAATGCAGGAAAAATAATTATACTCTAACGAATGGTGTTCCAATGTCCCTTATTGTTTTATCATCAAAAGTTTTCTATTTATCAACCCACCTCAAAATAACCCCCACTAGTTGATTATGACGGTTAATCATGATAGATTAATTGCAGTAGACCTTATTCCGGGAGTTTCTAAAACCTCTGTGACAATAACAAATTTCGGGGGTTACTAGCCACCGCCCCCCACCCTATAATGCAATCGAGGTTGTTGTCTAATGTCAGATGAACTAGGTAAAATTCATAGGAGATGGTTACAAAAATTCCAACAGGCCTGTAGAAAGAACAATTGTTCTGTTGATCCTTGTTCAAAATTCGTCAAATACAATTAGGACTGTTCAAAATCGAAACATAATCAATAACTTAATTGTAAAATAGGTTTATTTTCCTAAGAAGGTCTTGTACTCTTCCCTGCATCTTTTGATCAATACTACTCGGATTTGGGATATCAATGCCATACTATTTATCCTGTTGATGATTTGTTTCTGATGAATATACTTTTTCCCTAGCTTCTTTTGACATAAAATTTGGCTAATTTATAACGTTTCATTTAGGCCAACTTAGTATACCACATTATTACCGACCTATAATCGTTAAATATGAACGTAATCATATCAATTTAATTAGTGGATTAGTACAACTTTGAATTGATAACTGATTAGTCGAGTCGTTAGGCAGAAATATCCATATGATAAGCCCCCTAAATACTGCATAGTTCTTTCCTTCAACAACTATTTTTCCCAACTCGAAGATTAGGATATAAATTTGACTATATTTTTGGTGAAACTATGACGTCACGATTGAAGAAAGAGGATATACAACTAGTATAAAACAAGTCTCTAAATAAAATAATACTATAATAATACCATAGAAGCAGCACCTGGTTTATGCGAAGATGACATGATTTGAGATGCTAAGTTTCTTTCTAATGTACTGCAACTTTTGTTACATATGATCCCTATCTAGTTTTACACTAAATAATTCTCCACTAAGCACATCTTTTGTAAATTTTTAATAGATGCATTGATTGACATATTACAATATTAATGGATACTAGTACAGTACACGCTTATTAAAATATTAATTTTAATTATTTTAATATTTGATATCTTGTTCAAATATGTTAAAAAAATAATTTAAACTATTATATTGTATCTCAATTAAATGTACTACCTGTTCTATGCCTCCATAGCAAAATTTGTGTGAATAGAGATGAAGAATCTTATAATTTCCAAATAACTTTTATGTTTCATACTTTCTTTATTACAGTATTTAATATTTGAAATTTTTAGTTTGCTAATATTGATGTTTATTAACTTATCACTTAATTTAATATAACCAAGTGCTATTCCTACTAACATAAAATAGAAAAGCATGTCTTTTTTTAGATGAGAAAGTGTTTTTTAAATTATAATGAGCAAAATCTTTACATTTAATCTTAATTTATTTTTTAATTCTATCTGGCTTATAGCTATTAAATTATTCATTAATTAATAATTAATATTCTTACATAACTATATGACTTTTTAATAACTTGTCATTTTACTTAATATTCTTACTTATTATTTATATTTAATTTGATATAAATAAATATATATTTCCCATATTCCTTAAATTTAATTGAATGCTAAATTTTTAACTATATTAAGATAATCGCAAGTCTTTCATCATTGCACATCATCTTATTCATGATTCATTACGAAAAACAATTGCAAGCACACTAAAAATAATCTCAATTAAAATTATAATATTTAATGATTACGTATAAAAAAACCATCTCGACATAATTGAGACAAATAATAACTCCATGATAAATGTTCCTATTTTTTTGATCGCTAACTAATAATCTTTTGACAATGATAAATTTAAAAATTGCTTAACCGTAAAAGATAATAATTGTAATTAGTTTTAAATTTTTGGAAACAGAATTTCCTATATATATATATATATATATATATATATATATAAAGGAGCCAAAATGTTCCTTAACTGTAAAAGACAATTATAATTATTTTAAATTCAAAAACCTAAATTGATTAGGATATTTAGTAGGGTATTTAAAATGTTAAAAACAAAACAAAAAAGAGACAAAAATGTGTGTTTTAGTTGTACTGAATTTAGAAAAAGGAGAAGATAAACTAAACAAAATAATAAATTTATCTTTGAAGAAGTGGCTAAAAATACAAACCGTGCTGTGTTTGTGACTTGTGAGTAGTGGGGGTAATGGGGATAAAGGGACGTGTAGGTTTGTATTCAATTTATGTTTATATTTTAAATTAAATTCAATAACTTTTCTTTTTTATAAATTTCAATCCTCTTTCTATTATTTTGCCCATATTTTACGATTAATTTTTTAAATTCTGGTGAATTGAATACTTAATTAGCCTGAGTATATCACAGAGTACAAAAGTTATAATAATAAAATATTTTGGTATATTTCATATATAATTAGCAACAATCAATTTATATATAAAGTATAGTAATGGAATAATTATAGTATATTTCATATTTTATTAATAATGTATTTTAATTTTTAAAATTCAACGTATATATTTCATTTTATTTTTTTATTGTGGTACTTAAATTATGTCATTTTGCTAAGCCACACTATGAAGATTTGGGAGAGAGTGGTGGAGATGAGGGTGAGGAGAGGAGTGTCAATCTCAGAGAACCAGTTCGAATTAATATCGGGACGGTCGACTACTGAAGCAATTCATCTTATGCGGAGACGGGTAGAGAAATTTAGATACAGAAAAAGGGATCTCCATCTAGTGTTCATTGACCTTGGAAATGCTTATCACAAAATTCCGAAGGATGCTCTCTAGAGGTGTCCAGAGGCTAAAGGTGTCCCGATGGTGTATATTAGGGAGATAAATGACATGTTACTGGAGCCAAGACTCTGGTTAAGACGGTGGGAGATGACTCAGAACATTTTTCTGTTTAGATGAGACTACATTAGGGATCTGTGCTGAGTTCTATTCTTTTTGCCTTGGTGATGGATGAGCTGACACGGTCTATTCAGGAGGAGGTTCCATGGTGTATGCTATTTGAGGACGACATAGTTTTAATTGATGAGACTCGAGACAGAGTTAATGATAGGTTGGAGGTTTGGACACAAACGTTGGAGTCCAAAGAGTTCAAATTGAACAGGACCAAAGTAGAATATTTGGAGTGCAAATTTAGTATTGCGATGGATGAAGAGGGCACGAAAGTGAGCCTTGCCACTCAACCTATCCCCAAGACAGAAGGCTTTAAATATCTTGGATCCATCATCCAAAGTAGTGAAGACATCAATGATGATGTCAAGCACCGCATTGGGGCAGCATAAATGAAATGAAGGCTTGCCTCTGGAGTCCTATGTGATAAGAAAGTACCACCTAAACTTAAAGGTAAGTTCTACAGAATGGTGGTTAGACCAGCGTTGTTATATGGAGTGGAGTGCTGCTAGTAAAGAACTTTCATGCTTAGAAGATGTATGTTGTGGAGATGAGGATGGTGAGATGGATGTGTAGACACACTAAGAGTGATAAGAATAGGAATGAGGTTCTTCGGGGAGAAGGTGGGAGTGACATATGTGACAGACAAGATGAAAAAAGCGATACTGAGATAGTTTGGGCATATGCAGAGGAGGGGTGTCGATGCTCCGGTTAGGAGGTGTGAGCGGTTGGAGTTGCGGTTATGCGGAGGGGTAAGGGTAGACCGAAAAAATATTGAACATAAGTGATTAAATAAGATATAGCGTTACTCTATATCACCGAGGACATGCCTTAGATAGAAATGAGTGGAGGTCGCAAATTAGGGTAGAAGGCTAGTTGGGATAAAATGGTGTTTTACCGTGTGTCAGTTTAGGGAGATCGTAGGTCTAGGCGTGCATTTATAATTGTGTTGTTATTGCCTTTGATTATCACATTACTTTGCTATCGTCGTTGTTCTTGTCTTGTAAAATTTGCATCGCTTTTTTATTTTTATTTTATATATATATATATATATATATATATTACTTTTCTCTCTTACTTGGGACTATGACTTTTGAGCCGGGGGTCTTTCGAAAATATCATTTCTATCTCCATGAGATAGTGATAAGGTCTGCGCACATATTACCCTCCCAGACCTCACTTGTGGAATTTCACTGGGTATGTTGTTGTTGTTATAATCTAAAATATCATATTTAATTGTTAATTGATTTCATATAGATTTAATTGTAATTATTCAATTAACCTTTTAGCATAATGAGCACATAATTAAGTTTACTTATCATTGTGAAAGCTTGAGTTTAGTTGTAACTTAAATATTTTGTCATTTTTAGTTAGACAGACTGAGGGTAAGGAGGGGTAAGTTGGTTAAAGGAGCGTCTAGACTGAGAGTAGGTTCTTGGAACATTGACACGTTAACGGAAAAGTCCATAGAGCTAGTTAAGATTCTTAAGACGAGAAAAATTAATATATCTTGTGTCCAAGAGACCAAATGGGTAGGTTCTAAAGCTAAGGAGGTAGACGGGTATAAGCTTTGGTTCTCTGGTAGATCAAAGTATAAGAATGGGGTAGGCATTTTACTAGACAGTGATCTACGGGACCAGGTGGTGGAGGTTAAGAGAATCACTGATAGGATGATGTCGATTAAGGTGGTCGTTAAATGGATCACTCTGAACATTATTAGTGCTTATGCGCCGCAAACGGGCCTAGGCGAGGAGGAAAAGAGGTGCTTTTGGGAGGATTTCGATGAGTTAGTGGGAAACATACCGCCTATTGAGAAGTTGTTCGTGGAAGAGGATTTCAATGGGCACATTGGGTCTAGTTCAGGAGGGTATGAAGATGTGCATGGAGGCTTTGGCTTTGGGAACAGAAATGGAGGAGGAGTTTCACTTTTGGAATTCGCAAGAGCTTTTGGGTTGGTGATAGCCAACTCAAGTTTTCCAAAGAAGGAGGACCACTTGGTAACCTTCGTAGTTCGATGGCTAAGACTCAAATAGACTTTTTACTCCTGAGGAAGGATGATAAAGGTCTGTGCAAAGACTATAAGGTCATTCTAATAGACAACCTTACAACCCGACATAAGCTCTTGGTGATGATTTAGGTATCAGGATGATGAGGAAAAAGAGGGTCCAGGATGATCGACCTAGGATCAGATGAGGAAGTTTAACCACGACTAGATCCCTGAAGATGGGAGAGAAATTGAAGGACATGGGGGCCTAGAATAGTAGTGGGGATGCGACCAGTATGTGGGATAGGACGGCTAGTTGTATTAGGGTTATAGCAAGGAAAGTGTTGGGAGTCTCGACAGGTAGTTGTAGTCGGCATCAAGGGGACTGATGGTAGAATGGAGAAGTGCAAGGGAAGGTGAAAGCAAATAAAATGGCATACGCGAAGTTGATAGAAAGCACGGATGAGGTGGAGAAGTGGATGAATAAAAAACTTTGTAAGATAGCGAGGAATGAGAGAAGTAGGCAGTTTTGATGGCAAAAATGACAGCTTTTGAACGTCTTTATGCTGAACTAGAAGAGAAAAGTGGGGATAGAAAATTGTTCAAGCTATCTATAGAGCGGGAGAGGAGGGCATGCGATGTGGATCAAGTGAAGTGCATAAAGGATGTGCATGGAAAAGTATTGGTAGATGAGACTCTCATTAAACAGAGATGGCAGCCATACTTTCATAAACTCTTGAATGAAGAGGAGGACAAAGAGATTGTGTTAGAAGATTTGGAACATACAGGGACGCGTCATGATTTTGAGTGTTGCAGAAGTATTACTGTCAAAAAGGTTAAGGGTGTTGTGCGTAGGATGCACTGCGAAAGAGCGACCGGACCCGATGAGATCCCTGGGAAAATTTGGAAGAGTGCGAGCTCGGTAGGTTTGGAGTGGCTGACTAGATTATTTAATGTCATCTTTGAGATGGAAATGATGCCCGAAGAATGGAGGTCAAGTGTAATGATCCCTCTATACAAAAACAAGGGGGATATCCAGAGCTGCAACAACTATAGAGGTATCAAGCTTCTAAGCCATACTATAAAAGTGTGGGAAAAAGTAGTGGAGATGAGGGTGAGGAGAGGTGTGTCAATTTCAGAGAACCAATTTGGATTTATGCCAGGATGCTCAACTATAGAAGCCATCCATCTTATGATGAGAGTGGTGGAGCAGTTTAGGGTGAGGAAAAGGGACTTGCATATGGTATTCATCGACCTAGAAAAGGCTTACGATAAAGTTCAACGAGAGATACTATGGAGATGTTTGGAGGCTAAAGGTGTACCTGTGGCGTACATTAGATTGATCAAGGACATGTATGAGGGTTCTAAAACTAGGGTATGGATAATAGGAGGGGACTCAGAACACTTTCCAGTTGTGATGGGGTTATATCAAGGATCAACTCTTAGTCTATTTTTATTTACCTTGGCGATGGATGGATTGACGCGATAAATTCAAGGTGAGGTGCCATGGTGTATGCTTTTCGCAGACGATATAGTCCTGATCGATGAGACTCATAGCGGTGTTAACGCTAAGCTGAAGGATTGGAGATATACCTTGGAGTCTGAAGGGTTTAAGTTGAGTAGGACCAAGACAGAGTACTTAGAGTGCAAGTTCAGTTAGACACTTCAGGAGGTTGGCGTGGAAGTTAGGCTTGGTGCCTAGGCCATCCAAAAAAGAAGTAGTTTCAAGTATCTTTGGGTCTATCATGCAAGGCAGCGGGGAGATTGATGATGATGTCACACATCATATTAAGGCAGGGTGGAAAAAATAGAGGCTCGCTTCCGGAGTGCTATGTGACAAGAAGGTGTCACCACAACTTAAGGGCAAGTTCTACAAAGTGGTGGTTAGACTGGCTATGTTGTACGGGGCGGAGTGCTGGCCAGTTAAGACCTCTCACATTCAAAAGATGAAAGTTGCCGAGATGAGAATGTTAAGATGGATGTGTGAGCACACCAGGAGCGACAGGATTAGAAATGAGGCTATTAGGGACAAGGTGGGAGTGGCCTCGGTGGAAGACAAGATGCAGAAAATACGACTGAGATGATTTGGACATGTGAAGAGGAGAGACACAGGTGCCCCGATGCATAGGTATGAGAGGTTGGCCATGGATGTTATAGAAGAGGGACGGGTAGGCCGAAGAAGTATTGGGGAGAG